>NC_056572.1:11019612-11103881 GCF_018340385.1 Cyprinus carpio | reverse complement strand
CAATATACAAACCTGATACCAAAAAAATTGTGACAAAAAAAAAAATGTAACGACTTTATTCTCAAAATATTATGACTTTAATCTGGTAATCTTAGATTTTATATACAAACCTGATTCCAAAAAAGTTGGGACACTGTACAAATTGTGAGTAAAAAAGGAATGGAATAATTTACAAATCTCATAAACTATTTTATTCACAATACAATATATAGAAACATATCAACTGTTGAAAGTAGACATTTTGAAAGTCATGCCAAATGTTGGCTCTTTTGGATTCATGAGAGCTACACCATTCCAAAAAATTGGGACAGATAGCAATAAGAGGCCAGAAAAGTTAAAATGTACATATAAGGAACAGCTGGAGGACCAATTTGCAACTTATTAGGTCAATTGGCAACATGATTGGGTATAAAAGAGCCTCTCAGAGTGGAAGTGGTCTCTCAGAAGTCACAGATGGGCAGAGGATCACCAATTCCCCCAAGATGCTGCGGCGAAAAAATAGTGGAGAAATCTCAGAAAGGAGTTTCTCAGAGAAAAATTGCAAAGAGTTTGAAGTTATCATCATCTACAATGCATAATATCATCCAAAGATTCAGAGAATCTGGAACAATCTCAGTGCGTAAGGGTCAAGGCCGGAAAAATGAAAAAAGTGACGTGACATTCAGCCAAGTATGGTGACCCATACTCAGAATTCGTGCTCTGCATTTAACCCATCCCAAACACACACAAACGAACACACACACACACACACACACTGTCACACACAATGTGAACACACACCGGAGCAGTGGGGCAGCCATTTTATGCTGCGGCGCCCGGGGAGCAGTTGGGGGTTCGATGCCTTGCTCAAGGGCACCTAAGTCATGGTATTGAAGGTGGAGAGAGAACTGTACATGCACTCCCCCCACCCACAATTCCTGCCGGCCCGAGACTCGAACTCACAACCCTTCGATTGGGAGTCCGACTCTCTAACCATTAGGCCACGACTTCCCCCAAAATAAACACCGGACCCTTATAATCTCACTGCCCCAAAAACACACTGCGTCACATACAGGAATGCTACTGTAATGGAAATCACAACATGGGCTCAGGAATTTTTCCAACATGACAATGCCAGACAACATACTGCATCAATTACAACATCATGGCTGCGTAGAAGAAGGATCCGGGTACTGAAATGGCCAGCCTGCAGTCCAGATCTTTCACCCATAGAAAACATTTGGCGCATCATAAAGAGGAAGATGCGACAAAGAAGACCCAAGACAGTGGAGCAACTAGAAGCCTGTATTAGACAACATTCCTATTCCTAAACTTGAGCAACTTGTCTCCTCAGTTCCCAGACGTTGTTTTGGCAGGACTGTTATAAAAAGAAGGGATGCCACACAGTGCGTAAACATGGCCTTGTCCCAACTTTTTGAGATGTGTTGATACCATGAAATTTAAAATCAACCTATTTTTACCCTTATCCTTAAAATGATACATTTTTCTCAGTTTAAACATTGGATATGTCATCTATATTGTATTCTGAACAAAGCAGCCTTAAAATTTAGCCGATGATGTTCAGCATGTGCCATTTTAACACAATCTTATGGCAATTCCCAACTATTTTAAAATCTGGCTAATACATATATAAATAGTTATGTTGTTGTTCTAAACCTGTATGTGTTTCCTTCTGCTGTTGAATGCAAACATGTATATATTTGGAACAATACTGGTAACCAAACAGTTTCTGTGCCCCCATGACTTCCATAGTATGAAAAAATAAAATAAAAAATAAAACCACTATTGGATTCAGCAGGGATCAGTAACTTTCTGGTTGTTACCAATATTCTTCAAAATATCTTCTTTTGTGTTGAGGAGAACAAGTAAATTCATACAGGTTCAGAACAACTTAAAACTGAGTAAATTGTGACAGTATGTAAATTTTTGGGTGAACTATATCCGTTTAAAATCTCACCAACAGCTGTGTTGACAAGGTGACATATTGACATGTAACTATGTGTATTTGAATGTTTAAACACAAGCTCGAAAAAATAACTCTTAGATTAGTCAGGCACTGTATGAGCAAGTGCACTTTGCACATATCAGAAACCTTCTTAATGCACGCATTTGTCAAAATGAATTCTGCCCCACTGCTTAATGTCCCTCAACAGTTAAATTCGTTTTTAAACCACAATGCTTAAAATGCGTTTAAATTAAAAGCTTACATCATGATGTGCAAAATGATTTTTTCAACCCATAAGCGAAAATACTAGGTCTATAGAGTTTGTTCAAACACAAAAAGCAGTATACATCTATGAAGTTAATAATCAAACTAACCTAAAATCTGTGGGATGATGATGCTCTGTTTTTATCTGCTCCATCCCAGTCAGCAAACAAATTTGGCCCAGATTTGGCATGCATCTTGCACAGTTGGCATTCATCCGGCACTGGCATACAGCATGTGGGCCAAACATGGCCCGGGTTTGGCAGAGATGGTACCGGGTTTAAGACAGCACACAAGACATGGGACAGATTTCAAATGTAGTATTTGGCCCAGATGTCATAAATAGATATGTGGGCCACATAAGTATGGCCGATCTTGACCCACATTTCAAATCCATTTAAAATATTTTTGAGTAAAAACCCAATGTTTTCCCATACAGGAAGGTAATATATTCACATATATGTAAAACACTGTTAAATATATTGAAATATAATTTTAAAATATATTTTTAAAATGCACAACATAAAGCTCATGTTGCATGTTTAATTATGTGTGTTTATATATATATATGTGAAATAATATTCATGCCTCATATATGATAGGCTATTACATGATGCATGATATTATATCTTATATTGTAGAATAGTATATATACAATAACTGTATACGTTAAACGTTAACTGACTTCAACCAATGTTTTGCATTCACTGCATTCTTATTCTCATTCAATTGACAGTTTGATGTAGGCCTACTATCTACTTAAACAATACATGATAAAGACATTGACCCCACAGTGAAGAGTTTTAGGTTAAATTGATTATCTTAGTTACTACCGTTTATCTATTGACAAATACCAGCAAACATTTACAGAACAATCAAAACCTATCAAAAACACACAAAAACACATAAAAATTAATATAAAACTTAAATACTGCATTAATAAGAGCTCAAATCTATAGTTACCTGACCTCTAATAGTTAGCCTCTATAGCTAGTTAACTGTTGTGATGCTAACAGTCTTTTTAAAGACACTAAACCATTCCTGTAATATAAAGATTCTAAACGTACCTGAAAGCAGTGAAAACAGCTGAGAGATGGACTCTGCTACTTGTCAATTGAGTGAGTTGACGCCCCGTTTCCATGGTAACTCTTTCCGTTTCAGTTTAAATGCGATTTGAATGCTCAGTGCGCGCGCCCATTATATACTGTATATATAATAACATGATATACCATTCTACAATATAAGATATAATATCATTACATCATGTAATAGCCTATCATATATGAGGCATGATTATAATTTCACCTGTATAGTCTTTAGAGTACCTGCACTTTTTTTGTGCGTACCAGCACTTCTGACATATTGCTGGTACTCAGTGTAAAAGTGTCAGGGTCTGGGTGATTATATGTTCCCATATATGATTAGAAATGACACTATATAAATCACACTACCCAGGCGGGATCACCTCTCATCTTGACCAATCACGTGAATGAATTCAAGCTGAGTGTGTGGGGTGTGAGAGTATTTCAGGGGAGGCACGCAGAGTAGTAGAATAATAATAGTAGAATCAGTACTTTATAATGAAAATAATATCTTAAAATTAAAAGAAACAGGCTTTTGCAATCACATTATTTTAAACCGGTAAACTCCTGGAAATTCCAAGGATCCAGTAAACGAATCAAATTAGTAAGTTCAAAACAGCACTAATGCAGAGAAAACATGGCTAATTTCATCAGCAATTGCAGAGAGAATAGTGACTTACGTCCAGATGTCAGTAAAATAATTATATTCGGCATGTAATTTTGGCCTTAAAGCAAGAGTGTTTTATAATGAACGCTGATTATGTGGTGGTCAGAGATTTAGCGATTCTGAATGGATCCATGTAGTAGTAAAGGCTCCCTGTGGTCCTGTTTGGTATCGCAGCTTGACTTGTGCTCATTTGTATTGAAAACTTTTGTTTAATTATTGATTGATTGATTGTAGCACTATACTGTACATACTAGGGGTTGCACAGAGTAACTGATTAGTCGACTAGTCATCTTCAATGCTCTGCGATGACGCTTTAAGCTTGATGTCGACTAGTCGCTTGTCCTGTAGAGGGAGCAACAGGATAAGAAATCTTTGAAGGACTTCCACATTTACACTCTGTTTTCAAACAGTTAAAATGACAAATAAATGTTTACTCCAAAAGCTCCACAAGACGTGTGTTTTTAATACTACATGATCAAAAAAAAACAACAGAAGAATGCACATTCTAAACAGCTTATTGTACAGGTAAACTCTGTTCTAATCTAATTCGCTGCTGCACTGTAACGCACACACATGCTGCACATATGCATACTACAGAATCATTCTGTTATAACATAGTTAAGAATCATCTTTATACAAAGTTTGGTAAAAAACAAAACAAAACAAAATATATATATATATTGAAAACTAAACATGTATTTGTTATTTAAAAAAATCAAATCTAATTTTATTATTATTATTATTATTATTATTATTATTACATTACATTATTATACATTATTTGTAATGCTCTAATAAATGTAAAGGCATGGAAAAAACTATTTAGTTTTTTCCTAAAACTTTTTTCTCGGGTCTTAAGAGGCTTGGGGGTTATTGCTGCTCTCCCTGCTCTTATCCATGCTAGCCTGTGCAGGGAATTCTTGTCCGGGGTGTGTTTTCCATTCAACGACGTAACTCGTTCCCTGTCATTTGGCTTTATTTGATGTTTAATTCTTTGCGGGTTTCCTCTTACGTCATACTCCGGGGTTCCCATAGGCATTTATGCACATGCACACTCTTCAAAAACGGCGCTTATTGAGGACGCACTAAAATTTATCAATTAAAATGTATAATGTATATAAAAAAATATTTAAATTGAATGGATATAGATTGTACTACATGTTAGCTTGCTTATTGTGCCCAAAAGCATAATTTATTTAAGTATATACTGTATGTCTTACTAACAAGAAACTATGCTTCTAACCACAGGTCGAGAGCTTTAGTTCCTACCACATAAGTTTGTGATGCTGTTTGTTTGAACTATGGTTTTGAGAAACACCTAATCATTGAACTATGTTGGTGACGATGGAACTTGCGACCATAGTTGGCTAACGATGTTTTTGGTAAACACATCACAGAACAGAACCATATGCCAATCCAAACTGTATGCTAATTGTCAATCATCTTTGACAATAGTGGTCCTGACAGAAATGTGTGCCTGGGAATTACAAAGCATCACTTTGTGTAATTATAGCTGCTGAAAGGAATCAGAAAGGATTCGGGTGGAAAACTAGGCCATGTTAATAATAATAATAATAATAATTATTATTATTATTATTATTATTACTACTACTAGTATATTATTATTATTATTATTATTATTACTACTACTAGTAGTAGTAGTAGTAGTGGTGGTAGTATTGCTACATTATTATAAATACTATTAATATAAATATACACTGAACAAAATTATAAACACAGCACTTTTGCTTTTGCCCCCATTTTTCATGAGCTGAACTCAAAGATCTAAGACTTTTTCTATGTACACAAAAGGCCTATTTCTCTCAAATATTGTTCACAAATCTGTCTAAATCTGTGTTAGTAAGCACTTCTCCTTTGCCGAGATAATCCATCCACCTCACAGTTGTGGCATATCAAGATGCTGATTAGACAGCATGATTATTGCACAGGTGTGCCTTACTGTGGGTTCGCAACGCCGCCGTCGAGAGCATCAAAAATTGCTCTGGCCATGCTGCCAACAATGCTGTAGAAAGATTCGTGGACGCCCTGATGCTCTGACGTAGATCGAATGCGTATCTTGTATTTAAAGCGGCCGCAAAGCAAACAGGCTTGTTGATCTTGTGCAGACTGACCACAAGGAGGGTAACGTTATAAGTTAACCTCATTAAGTATTGTTGTGGACGAAGTATTAAGATCCTTTACCTAATAATGTATAAAGCACTAATACCAAACTGTAAAAATACTCTGATACAAGTACAAGTCCTGCATTGAAAATTTTACTTAAGTACGTATAATCAGGTATAAACATTACTTAATGTAAGTATAATCAGGAAAATTTATTTAAAGGTTTAAAAGTGAACTAGGACTATAATACTATTATTTATGATATCATTAGATTATTATTCCTAACGTCAATGCACATCAGCAAGACAGCAACTCGCCAGGAACACCAACAATCTCAGACACAATCTCAATCTCAGACACGCATCATTTTTATTTATTTATCTCCCTGTACGCAAACGTCGTACGTCGTAGATTAATGGGAAACCCACCACAGCAATAATCAACCTCTTCTCCATTTTGTTGGGAACTAATGTGGTTGGAACCAACGTTTACAGATCTGCATTCTCTGGAATCCTCTCAAGTGGTGGACTTCTACGTTCCGATTTGTTGCCGCTGAACCGCGTCATAGCTGATTACCATAAAGTTAACCTGATTTCAACTCTCCTCGACGCTCTCAACGGCCAAGTCGTGCCGCGCCGCGCTGCTGCTCGCCACTTCTCGACGTCGGCTTACATTGAAAATGAATGACTTCCAGCCACTTTGACGCTCTCGACGGCAGCGGTGTGAACGCACGGTTAGGCTGGCCACAATAAATGGCCACTCTAAAATGTTCATTTTTATCACACACCACAATGCCACAGATGTCGCAAGTTTTGAGGGAGCGTGCAATTGGCATGCTGACTGCAGGAATGTCCACCAGAGGTGTTGCCCATGAATTGAATGTTCATTTCTCTATCATAAGCCATCCCCAAACTCGTTTCAGAGAATTTGGCAGTACATCCAACCGGCCTCACAACCACAGACCACATGTAACCACACCAGCCTCCACATCCAGCATCTTCACCTCCAAGATCGTCTGAGACCAGCCACTCGGACAGCTACTGCAACAATCAGTTTGCATAACCAAAGAATTTCTGCACAAACTGTCAGAAACCGTCTCAGGGAAGCTCATCTCCATGCTCATCTTCCTTATCGGGGTCTCGACCTGACTGCAGTTCGTCATTGTAACTGACTTGAGTGAGCAAATGCATTTGATGGCATCTGGCACTTTGGAGAGGCGATCTCTTCATGGATGAATCACGGTTTTCACTGTACAGGGCAGATGGCAGACAGCGTGTATGGCATCATGTAGGTGAGTGATTTGCTGATGTCAACGTTGTGGATCGAGTGTCCCATGGTGGTGGTGATATTATATTATCAGCAATAATATATTGACAAACAACAAACACACATTCAATTTATTGAATTCAAAATAAACACACAGAGATACCGTGATGAGATCCTGAGGCCCATTGTTGTGCCATTCATCCACGACGATCACCTCAAGTTGCAGCATGATAATGCACGGTTCCATGTTGCAAGGATCTGTACACAATTCTTGGAAGCTGAAAACATCCCAGTTCCTGCATGGCCAGCATACTCACCAGACATGTCACCCATTGAGCATGTTTGGGATGCTCTGGATCGGCGTATACGGCAGCGTGTTCCAGTTCCTGCCAATATGCAGCAACTTCACACAGCCATTGAAGAGGAGTGGACCAACATTCCACAGGCCACAATCAACAACCTGATCAACTCTATGCGAAGGAGATGTGTTGCACTGCGTGAGGCAAATTGTGTCCACACCAGATACTGACTGCCCGCCCAACCCCTGGCCCCCCAATACAGTAAAACTGCACATTTTAGAGTGGCCTTTTATTGTGGCCAGCCTAAGGCACACCTGTGCAATAATCATGCTGTCTAATCAGCATCTTGATATGCCACACCTGTGAGGTGGATGGACTATCTCAGTAAATGAGAAGTGCTCACTAACACAGATTTAGACAGATTTGGGAACAGTATTTGAAGGAAATAGGACTTTTGTGTACATAGAAAAAATCTTAGATCTTTGAGTTCAGCTCATTAAAAAAATGGGGGCAAAAACAAAAGTGTTACGTTTATAATTTTGTTCAGTGTATATATACATCAGCATATAATAATTACAGCAAATACTTGTCCAAATTTAAGCTTGATTTTGAGGTCATTCTTGGACATTCTTGGACACATTCTATTTCAGTTCATCTTATGCACTTGACATACTGTAGAAGTGAACATTAGCATGTTTCCCCATTTTGCCCTATATACATGTGGAGGCATTTTCCTGTGCTACTGTAGGCCAAATCTGCAGGCCAGTTTACTGTGTCTGATCCTTAGCATTCCACAGGGACAAGGATTCAAACGCTTGTAAATAAAATATGTGACATTTCCCAAGAGCCAAAGGAAGTTGTCTTAAAAGAGCAATCAATTTTTCCCTCAATCCAGAGAGGCCAAAACACAATGAAAGTACTCACTCATTGTCTTTCACCTTAATTAAGCAATCCATCATGTGACTGTGTGAAGAAAAAAAAGGAAAAAAAAAAAAAAAAAAAAAAAAAAAAAAAAAAACGGTTTCTAAGAGGAAGAGGAAGTTATTTAAATGGAATATGCTGTGTAATGGTGTGGCAATAGTTTGAAAAGAAACCAGTGAATAGATAATTAAGGGCTATGATATGTCGTGTGTTGCCAATACACTGCATGTGTACTGTATTCAAGTGATATGCAACTTGTTTACAATTTTCTATGCAATATCTACACTAAAAAAAAAAAAAAATACTTGGTGTCAAAAAAATTTTCGTTAAGAAATTGCCCACAATTTATCAAAAACAAAACAACAAAAAAAAAATAAACCAAAAAAAAAAATTGAATTAAAAATAAAAAGAAATAATATTAAATACAAAAAATGTAATAAATAAAAACAAATTAAAAAAAAAAAAATAAAAATAAAGTAATAACAATAGTAATATATTGTGAATTCAATTAAATTTTTATTGTCCACTTACATTGAAATGAAAAAAATTAAAAATTCTAATGAATGCATTACAAGACATAATAATAACTAAAATAATAATAATAACTATAATAATAATAATAATAATAATAATAATAATAATAATGTATGTCAAGTCAAGTCAAGTCAAGTCACCTTTATTTATATAGCGCTTTAAACAAAAAAGATTGTGTCAAAGCAACTGAACAACATTAATTAGGAAAACACTGTGTCAATAATGCAAAATGACAGTTAAAGGCAGTTCATCATTGAATTCAGTGATGTCATCATGCAGCTCAGTTCAGTTTACATAGTATCTGTGCAATAATTTGCAATCAAGTCAACGATATCACTGTAAATGAAGTGTCCCCAACTAAGCAGAGCCAGAGGCGACAGCGGCAAGGAACCAAAAACCATCGCGTCCGGTGACAGAATGGAGAAAAAAAACCTTGGGAGAAACCAGGCTCAGTCGGGGGGCCAGTTCTCCTCTGACCAGACGAAACCAGCAGTTCAATTCCAGGCTGCAGCAAAGTCAGATTGTGCAGAAGAATCAGTGGTCGTCTGAGGCAAGGTCTTTACAGGGCATCTGTCTCTGCGGCTCATCTAGTTGTCCTGGTCTCCGCTGTCTTTCAGGGCTGTGGAGGTCCTTTCAAGGTGCTGATCTGCCATCTGGGCTGGATACGTACTGGATCCGGGTGACTGCAGTGACCCTCTGACTTGGATACAGACTGGATCTGGTGGCTATGGTGACCTCGGAATAAGAGAGAAACAGACTAATATTAGCGTAGATGCCATTCTTCTAATGATGTAGCAAGTACATTGGGTGTTATGGGAAGTGTTCCCGGTTCCGGTTTACCTAATTAATGCAGCATAAAAAATCCTTTTATGGATTTGGATATTAGAAGCATATTAGTGTGTTATGTGTAAGCCAGGTTAAAGAGATAGGTAGATTTAAACTGCAAGAGTGTCTCTGCCTCCCGAACAATGTTAGGTAGGTTATTCCAGAGTTTATGCGCTTAATAGGAAAAGGATCTGCCACCCAAAGTTGACTTTGATATTCTAGGTATTATCAAATTGCCAGAGTTTTGAGAACGCAGCGGGACGTGGAGGTACTATAATGTAACAAGAGCTTGTTCAAATACTGAGGTGCTAAACCATTCAGGGCTTTATAAGTAATAAGCAAGATTGTAAAATCTGTACGATGTTTGATAGGGAGCCAGTGCAGGTGCATGTTGACAGGACCGGGCTAATATGGTCATACTTCCCATGGTTCTAGTAAGAACTCTAGCTGCTGCATTTGGACTAACTGGAGTTTGTTTACTATGCGTGCAGAACAACCACCCAATAAAGCATTATAATAATCTAACCTTGAGGTCATAAACTCATGGATTAACATTTCTGCATTTGACATTGAGATCTAAATATATGTAGGCCGTAATTTAGATATATTTTTGAGATGGAAAAATGCAGTTTTACAAATGCTAGAAACGTGGCTTTGAAAGGAACGGTTGCTATCAAATAGCACACCTTGGTTCCTAACTGATGACGAAGAATTGACAGAGCAGCCTTCTAGGTTATTACATGCAGTGCTTTTAGGTCCTATAATTAACACCTCTGTTTTTTTCAGAATTTAGCAGTAAGAAATTACTCGTCATCCAGTTTTGTGTATGCTTGCATTTATGTTTCTTTACTTTTTTATTTATGTTCGGATTATGTCAGATTACTAGTAAATTATTTAGGTCAGAGGAGACAAAAAGGTCAGAAAAACAAAAAGAAACAAACAATTTTCTTTCTTTCTTTTTCTATTGGATTCAGATCATGGTCAGATCAGATATTTGACTTTGTCATTGTATGTCACCTTTTTTATTATTGAGTTATTGCAGTGTTAATTTAACCTTGTGTTTGTGGTCACTGCAACCCTAGCTTCAGTTCTTCAGTGCACTCAAGCATGTTTTCTTGCAGTATTTCCTGATATGTTGCAGCTTCCAATCTTTCTCCTAGAGATGCTCCTTGTGCAGGCCAACTTACTACCATCATACTTTAATGTTGGGTCTGTGTTCTTTGTCAGTTGTATGCCACACATTTGGATAATATAATCAAAAAATCATTAAAACATTGTATTTATTTATTTATTTAAATTTTTTCATGAGTGATTTTTTCTTAATTTATTACTTTAAATCTGACTGCCAAGAGTTATAAAATTTTTGCATCAAATCTGTTGAGTTAAAGATGCTTTTGAATTTTTAAGTGGTTGCATAGTGTCTGCTCTTTTTACCATATTTTTACTATTCAGTGTGTACTGCACGGTTAGCAGTATTCTATTATTGCATTTCCAACATAGCACCACTCTCATCTGACAGCAAAAGCATCTCCATCATTGCAATTGGGTCACCATTATGGTTTATGGCAACTACAGATGGTTCTTTTTGATTAATGGTTTCTTTTGTGCCACCCTCCAATCAAGCTGTTATGTGTTGCAGGGCTCTTTATGTGCGTGACTGGAGCACTTTCACTCCATTCTCACGTGCTGAACTCTCTGTAGCTTTTCTTCAAATCCTGATAACACAGCCAGCACTCCTCATTCATGCTGAGGGTTTGGAGACATGACCTTTACTAGACAGCTACACAGTCTCTTTTATATAACATACAACACCCTATTCCTAACACAGAAAACACTTTTTTTTTCAACACAGCCGAGCATTGGAGCCATGGGTGGGACATCTGAAGACTCGAATGCCTTTTATTTTGGTAATTTATTGATATTTATTCATTTGGCAGACACTTTATCAAGGTATATATGTTTTATCGGTATGTGTGACCTTGGACGCTCTACCAGTTGAGCTACAGGTACAGCGACAGGAACACAATTTATGTATTCATTTCACTATATCCCGAACGTCTTTCGACGTGTCTTCGACTGCTCTTTAGTGCTGTCCGTCATACAGAAACAACACAAATTAACAACCATTAACAATCATCCCTTTTAAAAAAAATGTTTTTAAAAAAATTAATGGTTCACATTTAAAGGACAACACATAAAGAAAATTCATAAGGAAACTGTGTATACAGACTTTCACAAGGTCTGAATACTCTCACATATTCTTTTTCGTTCTTCCTTCCTTCCTTCCTTCAGTCAATCAATCAATCAATCAATCAATCAATCAATCAATCATATTTTTGAAAACAGCGATGCTTTCTTTTAAAGATTCTGATTAATACAAATTTCAAAAGAACAGCATAATTTATAAGGATTTAATATAATTAAGGCTGCATTTTAATTCATCGCAAGTGACAATTAGGACTTTAACACAAGAAGACACACAAAGAACTGTTTTCAACACTGATTAAAAATAAATGTTTCTTGAGCAGCAAATACTACTACTACTAGTACTACTACTACTAATAATAATTATATATATTATATATATATATATATAATCTATCTATATATATTTATATATATATATATATATATTGTATATATCAGTATACATATCAGTTCGCATCAGTATCAGTTTTGGCATTAAAAATGCCATTTATATCCCATTTTCTTCTTTTCAGCATGATATTTAATATTGAAAGTTGTACTTATGTCAGTATGATAATATGCACAGATATTCAGAGATATTATTTTAGGCTGTTGCATTTTGTTATGTTGATGTTTGCTGTCTGTTTTTACTTGCCATCTGGAGATTTTAAAAGCAATGTTATACAACAATTTGAACAAACTGGCATCATCTTGTCACCCTGATGAGCTCCCTGGAGACCAGCGTCACTCTTTGATCCCTTTTTCAGAGTCCAAATGGATGCTGAGAGTAGATGTCGGTGTCCTGAAATAGTCTGAGCTCAAAGTTTCCCGTATCATTCAGCCTTTCAACCCTTAGCTGCTTTTATGCGAAAGGGGAGCTGGAGGGGGGTGACTTTGGCAGATCTTTCATTTAATGTGGGCTACTATGTGTAATTCAGAAGAAACATTTCCAAAACACATGGGATCTCTTTTATTAAGCGTGCGTATGCAAGAGCTTAAGAGTAAAACCTGTGCGTAAATATTTATTTATTATTATTTATTTTTTTTGCAAAATTCATGATTCAGCAGTAAGTTTGCACTTTCCGGTTGCAAATGTTGTATGATTTTTATTTATTTTTTCTCATCATGTACATACAAACACATACACTGAATTATGAACAAATGTGCAATTTGAAACGTACAGTTTTATTATTTGTATCATATAGCTTTTTATTCAGTTTTATTTCAGTTTTAGTTATTTTAGGACATTCAGTTTTACTAAATGAAAATGAAAACTGTTGCTTTAACAACTTGTATTGTTTCAGTTAATGTGTCTCTTTTTTTTTTTTTTTGTTCTTTTTTTTCTACAATGCTATACAATGCAAGTATGTTTGACACACATAGTTCACATTATTTCCACTACATAAACTACAGGAACGTGATAATATGATATTATGTTGTAACCATGAGATCATTTTGTCATGAATTTTGTGTCAGGTAACAACATCCTTAATGGTCATGGGCCAATCGAGATTGCTATGTGGAAGGAATGACATCCATTCCCCGTGGCCACGGAGTTTTTAATGCGGAGGGGTAAACAAACCTGCGTGACCCATAGAGGGATTATCAAAACTAGATTAAAACAGTTTTATTAGCATTAACATATTTAATTTAACTATTTATATTGATGATTAGCTATGTTTATATTATATTTATTAATTATATCTTTATAATATGTTATTATTAGTATTTGATTATATATATCATTCTTATTATGATTATTATTATTATTAGTATTATTAATCACTGTTATTATTATTATTATCACTACATCAACTTAGTTGGGCTATATTTTATATTTATTGTTATATACTGTATGCTTATTTCCCCCTTCAATTTGCTGTGGATGCTTTTAACACTAGTTTTAATGTTTTGTATAAGTATATGCTAGCATTTGCTATGCCATACCAATATTTTTGTTAAATAAACTCTGACAATTAGCACTTAAAGTTTGGACTTTATGATTATGCCATGGTGACGTATATGGGCGTGGTTTGTTGTTTTCATTATATATGATGAAACTACGTGAGCTGATTAATACATCAAAACAAAATACTATTAATTATCCGAAAAATTTTTTAAAAAAGAAATAATGTTAAATTAACAGCATTCCAGCAAAAAATTCCAGTCAGCAAAATCAAAGCTTTATTGGCACTGCTCGAGCATTTGCTAGTAGGCTATGTTATCAAAAGGGTCATTCAGAACGTTAAGTAAAGATATCGAAATTAAGGGAAAAAAATAATATAAATTAATATAAAAACCAATAATAATAGGCTAATGTTAATAATAATAATATACAAATATTATGGGGAAAAGATGATCAGTTTTCATGGACTTAAGCAAGACTGTTAGGATGGAATTTTATAAAGTTTTATTGTAGGCCTATTTCAATGTATGCACTTTATGTAAACATTGATTCACTGGTAAAACTTCATTTGAATGCTGACTTATCGCACGTCCAATACAGCCACCCAGTAGCCAACAAGGCCATAGGCCCCAATATAATAACTTTAACTAATATAATTATTTATATAAGAAATAATATAAATTTTTTCTTTAATTCAAAATAAAATATTAATGAATCCATCTCTGTTAATCCCGGGTTGCTATGGTCACACAGGTTTGTCTCCCTCATTTATCATACCTGATTCAACTCATTGGTAGAGACTGCAAGACCTGAAACGGGTTTGTCAGATATAGGGAGACATACAAAATGTGAGGTAATAGGGGTGCTTGCTTGCAGACCAGTTTGAAAACCACTGAAACTAGACCATGTGCTTTAATTTTTCATATAGTAGATACATGTTTCAATATAACATACTAGAAAGATCAATACTTCACACCAAAGCTGCATAACTGTACTACCGGCATAATGTTTGACTATCCACGTGGGAAGTAAAAATTACAGTATGAATCTTCCCCCCCCCCCCCCCCCACCATTCATTATTTCATATTTTATTTAGATTCACTAACAGATTTAATACATGGTGCTATTTCAGCATTCATCCTCGGGGGACAAAATCAATTAGGTGTAACAATAAGCCTTCTCCATCATCTCACAAAGAGTTGTATGATTTTATATTTGATTTTCCCACCTATTCCCTTCTGTTCATTGTAGTGTGCATAGCACATCAGTTTCTCACCACCCAACGCTGTATAAAAGCACTAGAGCGATCACTCCCTGTGAAAAGAAGTGATCCTCCTTCAGCCAAAAGCCTCCCCTCAGCAGAAAAGAGCAGGGTTACCGAATCTCAGGGGTACAGTAATAACCATATAACCACTCAGCTGTGCCTAATATAGACAGAAGAAGGGCAGATAAACAAAAGGTCAGTAAGCATCATTCTTTCCAATTTACTTTACCCAGAGGGCGTAGAGGTGGGTTAACAATTTAGACAACCTTTACGCAATCTAAAGGTTTTTAAAGGTCTTATTGAATAAGTTTAACACTTTTAAAACTTTAACAGCTGAGCCCAAGCCTCTGTTACTAATTCGAAAATCTAACTTAGAGCTAGTAACGAAGGAAGGGAACAACTTAGTTGCTTCACTAAAAAACTTAATGGTATAACAGTATTAAAACTCATCGTACTTATGTAGAGTATGGAATGATCCGCGAGTGATTACCTGCATTTGGATTACAACATCTTCCTTTCTTCAGCTCAATTCTCATGGTCAAAATTAAAACATTAGTTTGAATTTCCACTGAGGAAAGCTTCTTTACTTTGTCGTACTGTCCGGTCATCTGTTAAATAAAATTTTAAGAGAAATGAATCCTCATTCACTTTTGATGAAATTGCCCGTTTAAATTGCATTGGGCAAATGGGATATAAAAAAAATTAGGTTAGTGACGTCACTTCACATCCGCCACAGTAGAAAATTGCACTTTTGCACTTTTAAAAATAAAATATTAACAGCTGATTAACAACACACCAAACTGTCTGATTTTCCAAAACCGTTACCTATGGTGTTGTGCAGTTTACTACCTGACAACATCACAAAGCTAACATGGTGGTTGATACAGTAAAACCAGGAATTTCACTTTTTCCAGTTGCCATGACATAGTTCTCAGCCTCAGATCGTCACGCCCACCATGACAGTTGGCTAAACCTCTGATGCATATGGGACACAAAAGTGGGGAAACACTTCAGGAGTGTTGAAGTCAAACATCGGAGTGGTTGAATTCTACAGGGATTCCCGGGAGACGTGTGCTATCGCGGTTTCTTTAATGTTCAGTCCAGAACAACACCAAAAGATCCATGATTGCAAACCCCATCACAACCCCAGCACAAAAGAAAAAAAAAGTCTTAGGTGTTACAACGTGGTGATGAACGAGCGCTTATCAGGATCAACTCAACCCTAACACTGGAGTTTCAAAAAATATGTGAAAATTGTTTAAAGTTTGCGGCATAGTATCTATTCAAACATGTCTGAGAGTTTTACACACCGGTCTGTTATTGTGGTTGACATTTCCACACCCCGAAACGTGACACGCTGATTTCGTCGTCTACACACTTCTTGTACTGTGGCATCTAATTTGTATGCCTCTGTTTCTAATGCATCCACACAACCAATGCAAATTTGCCTTATAGTCGTATCAAGCATGTCACATGCCTAGAGCGAAATGAAGATGGACACCTAAACTGCAGGCCACAGATTATGAGATGTGTTCAACTTTCATGTGCATTTATTTATTGCACTTGTCTACATCAATAATGCAGTTCTGTATGTTAATGCAACCAAAACAAAACTGAGTCATGGGTTTAATCTAATAGGATATACAAAAGTGAGAGAGAGAGAGAGAGAGAGAGAGAGAGAGGGAGAGAGAGAGAGACAACTTCCCTCATGGATCTTCACAGCATGACAGACTGTCCTGCTAAAACCCAAGGATGTTAGATGATTAGTCCGAATGCAAACTGGAATTGGAAAGCAATCAAAAGTTTTCTGGGGAGGTGTTGTGCAAGCTTTGTTGATTACCATTAACATTTTAGATGACGCACCTCTATTTTCTTTCTCTTTCCAGAAATACTCTGGCGCTGCTACTTGCCACAATATTATATGCAACATATGAGAAAATCAGAAATAATTATGCACATATGTCATGCACCGTGAAGACCCATAGACAAAATCGCTTTAGTATATCAATTTTTCTTTTAGATTGTAATACAATTTAAGGGAGAGAAAAAAACTGAATCTTAAAGGAATAGTTCACCCACAATGTAAATTTGCTTAAATTTTACTCACACACAGGCCATCCAAGATGTAGATGAGTTTGTTTCTTCATGGGAACAGATTTGGAGAAATATAGCATAACATCACTCGCTCACCGGTGGATCCCCTGCAGTGAATGGGTGCCGTCAGAATGAGAGCTGATAAAAACATCACAATCATCGACAAGTGATCCACACAATTCCAGTCCATCAATTAACATCTTGTGAAGCAAAAAGCTGTTTTTTTTTTCTTTCTAAAGAAATAAGTAATTAAGACATTTTTTTTTTTTTTTTACTTTGTCCTGTTGCTTCAAGAGATAATACAAGTCCTCTATCCATAACAAGAGCCATCAGTATCAGAAGAGAAATATGCAAGAATTGTTTAAACTGTTTACAAGCCAAAACAATTATGTTGGTGGATTTTGATGTGAGAGGACAACAGGTGCTTGACTTTTTTCGAGGAGATTTTCAATTCATTACTGGATTATGGACTTTTAAAAGAAAAAAAACATCATTCATAAACGCATTTTTTTTTTCATTTTTTCGAAGGAATGACAAAAAAAGATTTAAAAACTTTTAAAAGCATAAAAAAACTCATAAATATAATATATATATATATATATAATATATATATATATAATATATATTATATATATATATATAATATATATATTATATATTAATATATATCTATAGCTATATAGATATGATATATTATATCTAATAATATAATAATTAATAACAAATAACAGAGATTAAATAGAAAAATAAAAAGCCATGTTATGAAAGCACAACCTTTAAAGCAACAATTTTTCCCCCTTCTGGAGAAAGCAACACTTTTGCTATAACTTTAATGATAAAGTAAAAATCAAGAATGCAAAAACGAACACATTTTTTTAAGAGATATTTCTTAAAGCTATTTATATTTACACACCGCTTTCCCACACTTCTAAAACAGAGATTAGCAAAAAACTGAAAAAATTAACAAATAAGATGAAGGATAATCAAAGATAAACCCAGACATGTTTTCAGTTGAATAAAGTATTAATTTGCTAAATTCATATCCAAATTATATAGGACTTTTAATATATATATATATATATATATATATATATATACATATATACCTATTCTAATATAAGTACTCGCTGATATATTATATATATATATTATAGATATATTATTTAATATATATTATTATTATTATTATTATTATCATCATTATTTAGTTTATACACACACAAGTAGCTGTGTGAGATGGCTGTGATATGGCTGTTATTTTTTACAATATATATTTTTATAGTAGTATATTCATATTATTTTTTTTTTACAATCATTCTGACAAACCTCTTTTTAATCCAGACTGGATTGTGAGAAAATGTAGCACATGGTTTTCAGGTTTCAGACACAGCAATGACCTCAAAACTGCCAGGAACCAGGAACTACTGTAGAGTCACAGTATGTTAACTAAACAAACTTTTCATGTATTATTGTCAAATGGCTAACAAAGAAAACATTAAGTTTCTTTACACAACAACAATAAAATAAATACAAATAAAATAAAGTGGACTTCACCCCCTCTGTTTATCAAGGACAAGTGAGCAACCTTGAGGAGTGATGGATTTCCCATATCTTTCAGTGCTGTTTTGGGCTGCATTCTTCCTCCAGGGTAATTCTTTGATGTGAACCAAGGAGTCCAATTCCAAATGATTCTTTCACAAATCGTGTTTACCTAGATATGGTCCAGAAACCTCTGTGACATTAGGTTGACATGGACCCACTTGCACACACATCTAAATTCAGAAAAAAATCATAACCATGCATGGAAATGGAACATTGAAGCAGAAAACCCTTGAAATGTGATCAGAGCTTGATCCAAACCCTACTGATCTGCTCTTCCACAATCATCTATTCTCTTTGAGTCCACCCCTGGTCTCCATTCCTCCCCTGTCTTTCTTCTTAGCACCCCTGTTCTATTTTTCTATCATCTATAATGATCTCCCTCTAAATCCTGTCAGCCAATCCCCATAATGCTTTGCTACTGGTTTGGCTGCTGCTCTTTATGCTCCAATGTTTGTTCTCTCCTTTGACTGTCATCGTTCCGAATCTTCTCCTGTGTTCCTCACAACGCGTCTCCCCTCTAAATTATCTTTTTGACGTGTACTCCCAACATACATTTCCTCACTATTATTCTGTCCTGCCACAGAAAGCCATCGTATTTTGGTGCAGTCAAATTGATCTGAGCTGCTAGGATCTAAATATTCTCTACCCACGGTTACAAAGAGAACAAGATTTATCGTGGGCAAGATGCTGCTTGTTTCCTGTATATTTAAGGGAGGTTTGTCTTGCTAGTGTCCCACTCACTTAGTCTTTTCTCTCTGCATTTCTCGTTATTTCTTGCGCTGGCTTCTTGAGAATGTCTCCCACAACCCATCTGTTCCTCTAGTCCTATAACTCATTCATACTGGCAGAGACGAGCCCACACAGCCACAAGTCATCCATCCAAAGTGTCTGTGATTCAGCTGTTGAAGTATTGTCATTTGGAGCCACAATTTAGTCTTATTAGACAGAATTTATCAAATCCGTCACATGTAAATTTCCTGTGCATCTCCCAAGAGGAAATTTATATTGCTCTTTCATAGCCCTTGGACATAATGGAACTATATTGCAGGTGTTGTATTTAACCCCATAAAGCCTACTGAATAATATACACAAATTTCTTGGGCCTCTAAATGATCTGCAGAAACAAATCTTTGCTAAATAATGTGTTGTTCAGAATCTTCTACATGCCTTCTGTCATCTGCTTGATATAGCCTCTTAAGACCCTACGTCTGTAACCCCTCTCTTCCGGGTCCTAACCGCCACACCTCGTACTTGCTCCGAGTGGGCCTCGAACCCGAGTCTCCAGCATGGGAGGCAGACGCACTAACAACGAGGCTAAATGATTGCAGACACTAGCGCGTCTCTTGAGATCAGCGGAGTGAGGTTTACCTGATCAAAATATCACTTTCTGTTACGAAACAGGACGTTGATTTCATACATGTCCTCATATGAGTACACCGGGACTAAAAGCATGTTTATTATGCACTTTGGAAGACATAACAAATGAATTAACTTGTTTGGCATTGGTGGGAACGCCCACAAAAACGTCATAACCGTTTATGCCGTGGGGGAAAACAAACCATTCGAATTAACGCGCAGAGACCTTATTAGGCGCTTGATCTTTACTTTTTGTGAAGATTTCGATTGATTTTTGTTTGGTGCAGTGCTGAAAAATTGCTGTGCTTCCTTCACCACCAATAATAATAAAAAACAAAAAAAAAAAAAAAAAAAAAAAAATGAAGATGGAGTATGGAGACTGATAAACAGACGGAGGACCGGAGGTAGCACTGAGCGGGTAGCACAGATAGGCTACACTACTGTCATTAGTCCTGTCCCCTGCACGGCTTACAGTGACGCTCCTTCACATCACAATCAAATAGATCTCGCTCCCTGATATTTTGTGATGTCATAATCAATTAAAACATTTATTTCGTATCATTATACACAATCCCTTATGAAAATTATCCATGGTATTACTATAGTAAATGTATAGTAGAATAGCCAGGTTTACTAAAGACTGGCATTTTTATTACCAATTATAGCCTATAACCACAGTTTTACTACAAATACCATGGTTAAACTGTGGCAAAACATTGTTTTTCCATGGTTTAACTAGTAACCAATAACCATGTTTTTTTTTTTTCGTGTTTTGTTTTTTTTTTTGTTTTTTTTCGTGTTTTATATACAAATTTTCATGTTATATATTTATTTTACAGCATGTATTTATGAAAATGATTAGGCAGCTGCAGCACACACTACATAGATAGAATAACGCTGCGCATTTCAAGGCACTTCAGTAGACCTGTTTTTTCAATGTTACAAATATTTTTAAAATATCAATAATAAAGTACGACAAGCTTTTACTCACGTCTTTATCACTTTATTAAAATTAAGCAAAACAAAACGTCAAATGTTTACTTTTCACAAGCCGTATCGTTCTCGTATTGGCTTGTAGTAAGCGGTCTCTTGCTCCATTAGGTAACAGAAAATGTTGGCAAACGACACCTTTGTCAATTCCGCTGGGTCGTTTGTCCAGTCACAGATACCGTACGGACTGTCCGACCCAATACGGCTCAGTTTTTGTATGTTCGTATGTTGCTCTGTCGAGCGGCAGAAATGATTTTATTTAGTCCATTCTGAGTCTACACCATGCTTTTCCAATGAGGGGCGCCGACTCCGCCCACACTGCTATGACGCGACACCGAACAAGTCAGTAGGGAAATAAATTATATTTCTATATTCTATGAAACATTATCAATGTCAATTGTCAATTGTCAATTATTACTCCCATTATTACACTTCGTTTTTCATTACATGTTGCCCCTAAAACACATTAATATGCAAATTAGATTTAGTTTATAGATACATTACATATAATGAGAAAACCCATTTATGGCAATTTTACACACATTTTGCAGAAAGAAAAATGGTATATCAAATCATTATGTTATAAGATAGTTGAGAATCATCTTTATACAAAGTTTGGTAAAAAAAAAAAAAAAAAAAAAAAAAAAAAAAAAAAAAAATATTGAAAACTAAAAATATATTGGTGATTTAAAAAAAAAAAATCAATTGTTTTTGCCTATGCATGTTCATTCACGTCTTAATAGCATATTGATAACATATGATAATAACATATGAATGAAATATCATATATATATATATATATATATATATAGATATCTATATATTATATTTTTTTTTTTTTTTTTTTTTTTTTCCTAAAACTTTTTTCTCGGGTCTTAAGAGGATAGGTCATACTTTTTAGAAAGTAAAATTACTATAATTCCAAAAATGTCCACATTCAGGTCATGATACACAGGATACATGAAATCTTTACTGATTTTTTTTATTTTTTATAAATGAAATAAACATAACAACTTCTATAACTTCTACGAACACAATGGTGGACAAACACAACTTTAGTTCTCTTGATTATCCTTACATCTCTTGATCACTCATACATCTTTTTTTATGTTAAATGCTATAGCCAGGCATTTGAGGATGTTTATTTGTTCATCTCTTATCATCATTGTATTGCAGTGCGTCATATTTATGTATGTATGTATGTATGTATGTATTAATTCATTAATTCAAACTAAAAAACTTTGATCATAAAACTTCACCTTTAATCCTGTAAAGTCTGACACTTTTTTTTTTTTTTTTTTTAAATGAAAGAGTTTATTGAACCTTTTGACTAAATCAATTGCACACATAGCTGATAGCTTGGAATGCAAATTAATCTGTTTAACAGTATAGTAGACTACTTACATAAAATGTATATTAATATTTGTTGTCACTCTGTCTTCCAATAATATGTCTTAGTAAGATGATATTTAAACACTCCAGAGAATACATGAAAAAATTAATAGAAAAGAAAGTTGGGTCTGGAGACAAGATCACAAGCTGAACTTTTACACGGCGTCTAAAAAAATGGCGCACACAATAAAATCACTAAACCTTTACCTATAATTAAAATAAACAGATAAAAAAAAAAAAAGGTAAAATCTAATCCAAAATATTAATAAAAGCTAGTATCACATTTATACTAAAATAATACTGGTACTTTAAGCAACTTTGGCTAGCAACTTTGTCAACTTTTGTCTGAGCAATGCCTTTGATTTTGTCCTTTGATCCATTTATAAGTGTTCATGCTATCTCATGAATACAGCACGGCCAGGGGACAGAGGCCGTCTAGAATACATAACCACTTAACGACTCACCTTCTCTTTGGCTGATAAACACTTACTGTCTCACTAGCAAACAACAAAAAAAAACAAATCACCCTCACACACATCCATCCAAGCAAACACAAATAAAATATATACAAATGCAGCATTTTTGCTGGAAAAACAGTTGGTTACAGTTTAGACATTCTACTGATTCTAAGTAATTTTTCAACTACATGTCAACTAACTAGAGTACTAGTAGAATGTTGGAGGGTTGGGGGGTGGGGGGGGGTCACACATATTCACTATTAACTAAGGAGTTTTCCCTTAACAAACTCCTAACTTGCTGCTTATTTATAGTTAGTAAGGTAGTTGTTAAGTTTAGTTATGGGATAGGATTGAGGGATCTAAAATATGGTCATGCAGAATAAGACATTAATATGTGCTCTATAAATGCTAATAAACAGCCAATATGCTAGTAATACACTGTAACAAAGTTCGTAAAATGGGAAGGAGGCGGCGGGAACCGGCGAACATTTAAACATAATGTATAACAAAATACACACAAAATTGAAAATAGTACGGCAGCCCCTTACGGACAACTGCTGCACACAAACAAAACAAAAACAACATAAAACCCAGGCCTGGTCCTCTCTCGTCCAACACTGTCGTCACTCCTCTTTTTATCCACCTGGAGCTCCTCCGAAGGACTCGAGACCTGTGAGTGGTGCAGTTGTCATGCATTATCATTTACTCCACCCTCCTCGCTCTGTTCCCATGGCTCTCAGCCCTGCCCCACTTGTCACATACATATGCTAATAAACAAATAGTTAGCAGTGAGAATTGGTCCTTAAAATAAAGTGTTACCATTGGGGGACCATCAAAATGAAGTGTTAGCAGATATTAAGCAGGAAGTCCATTACAACGCTAATGACTGCTAGCTGATACACAGTCACGGAACTGAATGTCCAAAGGAAAGCATCAAAATGTAAAGTGTAAACAAACATTTTGATAACATTCCTGTTAGGTTATGAAAGTGTCTCACCCTACAGCTCAAAATATCTGTGAGTGGTCATACACTATCAAAACATTGTATCATTAACATACATATATACATACATACATGTGAGACATGACGTGAGTGAGAGTAGAGTTTAGAGTGAGAGAGAGAGGATGAGCGAGAGAGAGAGGAGAGGAGAGAGAGAGAGAAAGAGAGGAAAAACCTACACTGTTGCACACAAATGTGGATCTATGTGCATTCAAGAGTTTCATACAGTTGCCACTCTTTTACAGCAGATGTACAATAAATTACAATAAAAATCCTAAAATTCAGCATTACCAATTTAATTTGTGCACCGTCAGTCATGTGCTCACTCGGGCTCTGAGGATATCTTGTTCTTGCCTCATTGTGTCCGGATCATTTGAATCAATGAGTTATTGACTTAAGAACAGCTGCAATCCACTCTGTCAAATTTGTGAATGAATCCTTCAGTGTGATTTCCGAAACCAATTATTGGCCACATATCATGTCAATTTATAAAGTAGAGATACTTGAAAAATGTACTTACTGTAAGTACTTTGTTACTGTCCACCGCTGATTATGGGAAAGTTACTTTTGAATGTTCTCTGAACCACCTGAAACTAGCAATAATTTTTTTTTTAAAGTTAGACGAATATCCAACTAAAATGTTTAATAAAAACTTGCCATGAACATTGTATAAATAATGTTTTTGAGGTAACATTTGGCTATTATTGTGAAAGAGCAGACACACAATATGTATGATGGAATGACACATGGGTAAGTAAATGATAAAAGTGTTTATGTATGTACTGTATGTATGAATGTATGTTTACTGTTACTGTTTACGTTGACTTATGTTCTTCGCTGTTAACTGGGACATGTTGATGTCACTGACAGATTCTATATATGGAAACTAAGGACAATTAATGAACAAATTGGCCAGTCTGTTTGTCTCTCTAGCGATCTTCTTCACCAAGTCTTCATCATCACTCGCACAATTCCCTCTCAACAACGGTCTCCTGGGTCGACCCAATAATGAATTACATCTCTCTCCACGCCAGGTAGCTGAGCACAGTAAAGCAAATACATCTCATTACCCCTCCACCTGTGATCTCTGCCAGGATGCTGAGTAGGGTTTTGTTCGAAGAAAAGAAAGACACAGAGAGAAAAGGGGGCACAGAAAGTGGAGTGAAGCCAGTACATGGTGTAAGTCTGAAGAATAATTTACAACCCCAGCTGCTGACGTAAAGCCACCCTGAAAGGCATTGTTTTGCCTCTTGAAAGATGAGACACAACAGTCAGGGAAAGTTGTCCTCCAAACTGTCAAAGCAGCTTCTTTTCTGTTTTTCTGAATAGGCTGCTCATGGTCAAATGCACGGGTGTGGCTTGAGCAATCTGTTTTCCTCTTTCAATTTTGCAGACGGGGTGACACCAATAGTCCTCTTCAGCAGAAAATATATAGACTGCAACATCTTAAAGATGTTTTCAGCAAGTTTCTCTCTGAAAGACTGGGACCACAGTGTTGAATTTTCCTCTTATTTTTCTCCGAAAATATGTGTGTGTGTGTGTGTGTGTGTGTATGTGTGTAAGTGTGTAATATATATATGTATGTATATATATATATATATAATATATATATATATATTATATATATATATATATATATTATATATATATATATATAAATATATATATATGACCTATACATATATATATATAGATGCATGTGTTTTGTGTGTGTGTGTGTGTGTGTATGTGTGTGTGTATATATATATATCTAATATATATATATATTGTGTGTGTATATTATATCTATATATATATATATATATATATATATATCTAGATATATATTATATACTATATATATATACACCTATATATATATATATATATATATATAGATATACACACATATATATATATATACACCATATATATATATGATTACACATATATAATATATATATATATACACAAATATATATATATATATATATATATATAACACACATATATATATATAACACACATATATATATTATATATACACCACACACACACACACACACACACACACACACATATGGTGAGATTTACCCTCTATATAATATATAACCCACACACATATACATATACACACACAGTATACATATACATACATATATCACCACAACATATACATATACTAGATATAGAATCATATATATACACATATACATATACACATATATATATACACATATATATATACAATATATATATATATATACATATTAATATACACAACAATATATTATATATACCCATATTATATATATACACATAGATATATATATATACACATTATATATATATATAAACACATATATATACAATATACATACACATATATATATATAAATACACCTATATATTATCATATACATCACATATATATATATACACATATATATATATATACAATATACACACAAGACACACCACACACCTATACACACACCATATAATATATATATATAATATATATATACACACAACATATACATATACACACACATATACATATATACATCATACATATATACACACATGTACATACATATATACACACACATATACATATAACACATATATACACACATATAATATAACACATATATACACACATACATTTATACATATACACACATATACACACACACTATACATATACACAAATATACACACACATATACATATACACATATATATATATCCATATACATATATATAATATAGATATATATATAGATATATATATATATAATTATATATATATATATATATACATATACATATACATATATATATACATATACTATATAGATATATATATATATATTTAATTTCTTTCGGAGAACAATTAAGGGCCAGTAATCATGTATTTGTAGCATTTTTTTCTGCTGATTAATGAATAATACGATACTTTTTCACCTTACAAATCGTTGTCAAAAATTCTACAAAATGCATCATATTTTGTAAGAAAATGTGACATGCAAGAGCAAAACAGCCCCCTAAAATGAGTCAAAAAACAAAAGTATTGGATTTCATTCAGCATACACATGCCACACACAACAACGCTGCACCCGTGAGCTTCATTACCATCTCGATGAAAGTCCATGTGCTTTGGGTTCACTGATCCAAAGGCCTCTGGGGCAGGTGCTATGTTAGACCACTTTTGTAAACTTCAGGATACAAAATATTATTTTTATACAAGTCATGGTGGATGAGCTATAAATGCAATAATGCAATAGTGAACTCATTATGCAGGATTTAAATCACAGGTATTAAGGCTTATCTGAATCAAAGTCATCAACCATGAAATCCTGATTTTGGAACCCCCTTGTCCCTACAGCACAGAATATTAATGTTCCTCTCAGGAACATTGTATTCAAATGTTTACTGCAAATTTGGGTAAAATGTTACTGTAACTATATTTCATTGTTAAATGTGGCTGGGGAACACAATGGTAGAAATAATGATATATAGAAATGTATTTTGACCCAAAGATTTTTTAAATGGTGCTGCGTATGCTACAGTATCTAATATAATGATAATGAGACATATATTCTGTATATTACTATTTTTTTTTTAATAATATAAAATGTATTTATATTTGGTTATGGGTTATGTAAGAGAAAATTATATTCATTGTTTATGTCTAGGATGACATTAAATGTATTATTTGATATCACATGTTTTGTCACCTTCTTAAAATATAAAATTATGTATATTAATTGGGCAGTTTGTATTTTAAATATTATGGTTGTTCATATACAGATTATATATACATATTATATATATATATCTATATAGTATATATATATCTATATATATATATATATATATATAAAAACAAACATTTCACTTTGAGTTTTTTTTTTTTTTTTTTTTTGATAGTGTGATAGAGTTATTTTTATTATTTCCCCCTTTATATTAATAATACACTCAGACATAATAAATATATTCATTGTATAGGATAATCAAAATGAAGTAATTTATTATTTCTGATGAAATAATATTTCCGAAAGTCTCTCTGAATTTCATCATCTTGACAAAATTGTTTTTATTATTACTAATCATCTCATCAGATGTTCTGCTTGTATGGTGCTTTGTAATGTATGTGTTGTAGTTTTTTTGTGTGTAGATGTACTAGACAGGTTAAATGAATTATGTCTATCAGAATCAAGGTTTGAAACCTCAAAATGAAACTCAAATCCAACATCTGTCGATAATTATCTACACCACTTACTACATCAGACAATAAACTGAGGAAAGTAATATGTGTCAGCGCAAATGTTTTAGGTTGTAAATCAAAAAAAAAAATAAATCATTACATTAAATAAACAAACAAAAAAAACTAACACAAACACAATAACATCTATGATATATTTATATAACTCCAATTACAGAAAGACAAATTCTAATTAAGGTGATGATCAACTGCTCATGCCCTCAGGGTGGAAATCCATGAAAGTTGATTTCACAGTTGAAAATATACTGTAATTTACTTTGAAATGTCCATATTTTGGAGAGTCGTGTATAGATCACAGCACTTAAAAATGGTGTATATGATATGTAGTATGTAAAATACATGCATCTACCTAGTATATTGACATCCAGTTAAACCAGAAGACATCTCACAGGAATATGAATATTCACATGGTATCACTCGAAAAATATACCAAGGCCAGCATTTAAGATTAAGATTTATAACTGCATCTAAACTTTCCATTTATTTGGATAACACATTTTTTACGTAATAAACTTAATGTGATGCATATTTGTCAGTCATACATAAATGGTAAGAAACAGGTAGGATTTATTTATTAGTACTGTAACGCTCTACCCAGCGGGCTGGGTTACTAAAATTGAAATGGGGTCTGACTTGTCTGTGTGAGAGTTAAAACGTGTTAAAAGAATGACATAAACTAGAAATACGGTTAATAAGAATGGTGTATTTACAGGTTCGCAAAAGACTTTAAAACAACACTATAAAAACAGGTAAACTCAGTCTGTTAAAAGAATACAGTTATTTTGTCCATACCCTAAAAACAGTCCAAGAATCCCAGTGTGTCGTTGAGTCCCAATGTGAGTGTCCACCTGTGTATATGCAATCAAAGTTGCTGCAAGTGATCCGGAAAGGTAAGTCCAATGAAATAGAAACTCCACAGCCTGGGTGTGAGTGGAAGATGTGAATGGCCTCCTCGTTTGTTTGCCATGCTGCTCTTTTTATGGGGTTCCTGCTTCCTGTCAGGTGATTAGTCAACCTAAGAGTAGACAACCAGACAGTTCTTAAAGACCTACACACACTCTAAAACAGATAAAAGGCATACAATGGACTAAAGAACATGTAAACCAATTAAAACTCTATAATACACAAAATCACTGTTATAAATAGAGCAGTTAAAACATGCCCTGTGTGAGACAGTGTCACAGTACTAATAAATTTATGTTATTTAAATACATTGAAGAGGGCTTGGAAACACTTTAATTTAAGGACCAATCTTGCTATTAATTAGTTGCTTATTATCATGCATACATATAGCATATTTGTTGTTTATTAGTACTTATAATGCACATTAATGCCTTATTCTGCATGACCATATTTGAGATCCCTTAAACCAACCCCATACCTAAACTTAACAATTACCTTACTAACTATTAAGAAGCACCAAATTAAGAGTTTGTTCAGGGAAAACTCTTAATTAATAGTGAATATGTGTTCCCTGTTCTAAAATGTTATAGGAGGTTTAAATATTTATCATAAATAAATTTAATTTTTTTCAATATTTTAACAAATTAAATATTTCTTGTTCCACAGCTGGCTTTATTAATGATACATATTTAAACCCTTGCAATCATTTTTAAAAAAGGAACACATATTGACATTTTCCCTGGACAAACCCTGATTTAATAATATTAATACCATGTTCATACTTTTTTTTTTCCTTTTTAGCTGAATTAATTCAATTGTTTTCAAAATAAACAGATTTATGTTGAATTTGTTAATGTTTTTTTTTTTTTTTTTTTTTTTTTTTTTTTTTTTTTTCGGTGAATCCATTCAATTCCATGAAACACACACACAGACACACACACACAATTAAACTAATTCATAAGGTAATTAAGAATACTTTTCTAATGACTTAATTGCAAATTAAATAATTTACAGAAGTAGTGTTGTATTCTTTTTTTATTGAATTGTGTGTGTGTGTGTGTGTGTGTGTATGTGTGTGTGTGTGTATGTGTGTGTGTGTGTGAGTGAAAGTGTCTGTCTGCCTGTGTGTCTGTTTAAGCTGTAAGACTGTTACTAAGCATATATATATATATATATATATATATATTTATATATAGTAGATAAGTATATATATATATATCATATATATATACATCACAAAACAGCCATGAAAATATCAAAGGGTTCTAGGTGCTCTTAATTTTCTTTGAGGCAGGCCAGGCAGTAAAGTGTGGCTTGTGATGATAAGACGAAACTGCTTGGCCACATCTATCCAGTTATGAAATAGCTATTGGGAAGTTTTAAATATTTCATTTTTCTACACCAGAATGGTTTGTGCTTTCGGGTCTGGAGCATGCAAAGCCATTTCCTGCTCTGAAAGGATCACTAAAGTCATTGATGGGTTTGTGTGTCTTGATACATGTGAGCTGGGGAATTGGAAAGGTTGGGCTTAGAAACAGCTTACGGCTTTTGCAGAAATGCTGTAATTCATGTTCTCAAACTGTTCGTGCCTGAATCCTTGACTTGAATAATTTTGGACAGAGTAACGGGGATAAGCCTTACACATGCTCGATCATTGTTGCCTGTTTCTCCAGGTATGGCAACATTTAATTCTAATGGACCGTAAATAACCAGCTTTCAAGCTATTACTCTTTGTTTCTTTGATTTGTGCTTGTGTGGATGTATAAATCATGGCAGAGTGTCGCCTAGTCCTTGAGAACTGATACAGGATTCCCAAAAATAAAGCTTGACTGTAATGAATGAATTGCATCACATATGTAATGCTATGCAATATAATTTAAGCACAACAAACTCAGAATTCAGATATATTGGTCAACTTTCTGACACAAATTTGGTCTTGAATTCACCATATATAAATGTTGAAAGTTATTTGTGTCTAGAACTGCAGTAATAGACCACTAGAAATCCATTTTGCATACATCAGCAGAACCTGGCAGAACTTGCACATTCACACACACACACACACACACACACACACACACACACACACACACACACACACACACACACACACACACACAAGTATATTCATTATAACATATCTTCATCGTTTCACTTTTTTTGTATTTAAAAAATGCATAAATCAAATGCATTAATGAACAGTTTTCACTTTAATTTTCAGTTATAAGTATTAGATTTTTTTTTTCAAATGAATGAATGAATGATCAGTAAATCAATCAGTCAATCAATCAAAAAAAACAATACTGATTATTGAATCAACCAACTGCTACTGTATTGTCATCAAGTGAGAAAAACTTCAAAACATGTCAAAACAGCCAACACATCAAACCTATTTTTGTTTTTTTGTTTTTATTAAAAAAATATAGATGTGAATCATTACCCCCCTTTTTTTTTTTTTTTTTTTTTTTTTTTTTTTTTTCTTAAAAAACATATAGGGCCAAGTGCATGAACCTTACAAACAGAAATACAAAAATACATACATACATATGGCCAAGTGCATGAACCTTACAAACAGACAGACAGACTGACTGACTGACTGATTGATTGATTGATTGATTGAATTATTCATTACTTGAAATAAAATATAGTATAAAAATGTATGTATATATATTTCTCATTTCACTTATTTTAACTTGAAGTGTTAAAAATAATTAAAACTGAAATAATAATAACCAAATAATATTAAAAATACAAAACACAAAATTCCTAAAACTTTAACTAAAATGAAAATAGAAATAATAATAATAATAATAATAATAATAATAATAATAATAATAATAATAATAATAATTCAAAATATGACTATAAATTGCTACTAAACTACTACTAAAATAACACTGATCCACAATGTGGGAAAAGTGTAATAAATATTTTATATTTGATAAACTGTAAAACAGGTTGCAAACGCCTCTTCTTGTTGACTTTAAACTTCATGTTGTCAAACCAGGGAAGATAAGGTAAACTTACATCACACATTTTTGAAGGACATTCTTATGTAAGGCCTCAATCTGTTGTGATGAATCACATCTCACATGGCTTGTCATCAAATGTTAGTACTCTGTTGACAATCACACACTCAACGGAAGCACTGGGCACAAACTGGGCAAAGGTCGAGTGAGCAAATACAGCTATTAAAGTATTTCTGCACACTTTCCACAGGCATACACTTAGTTCCCAAATACATACAGTATTGTTAGCCATTTTTACAGACTACCCCACACTGTCTAAAGCGCATATCATAAATATAGGTCAGCAAGGTTTATGTTTTGGCTTATAAAGATTAATCACAAAAATGCAATTTAAAAATATTCTTTGCATGAATGCATTTTATTTTTTATTTTTTTATGGTGAGGCCTCAAGTTTCACAGCATGAGAGCAAGCAGATATATGATCTTAATAAAAGAGCTACCCTTTTTTCCAGTTAATTAGTCATGAGCTTTTGACTGCATGCTCTTTATTGATATTTGATACCATTTGACTTATTCACGCTGCTGGTAGACCTGAAATGTATTATGATTACTGTCAGTGAAACAAGATCTGACAGTTCTATCAGGATTCGTTGGATAAATCGGTGCGTTTGTTTGCTAAGTGCTAGGGCCAACAATGGTAATTAGAGGCAAAGACGATCAGGTCAAAAGATCCTCTGTGTTCTTGTGGAATGATGGATTAGACATTGCTTGCTGTTGCTTATGTTTCCAGCTCAGTGACTTGTGATCATACATCCGCCATGATTTTCTCCAGAGATCTAGATTACAAGCTTGTTGTAATGATTTTCTCTCTGAATGGCGCCTTAAAGGCAGATGTGAAGTTAGAGCAAATAAACACCCTGATTGAACATGATTTTTTAATTACCCCCTCTGTTTATAGGTATTTTGAATGGATTATTAATCCAATCCAATTAAGCAGGCAAACTGAGCAATTATAGAAATTTGAAATTTATGTATTGTTCACATTGGCGCGCCTCGGTGCAGACTCAGAAAACGCGGATTTCGAACGCCGTTGCCTAGCATCCATCTGGCAAATCTCCCGCTCGGGCCTCCCCCACAAAACGGACGAACTCCTTCTGCTCTCGCTCGGACAAATAAGGATTTCTCACACTCGGCTGCCCTCTGTGTTTTCACGGAAACTTGGCTGCATGACGCTATTTCCGGACAGCGCTCTCCATCTTCCGGCTTTCAGCTGTTTCAGAGCGGACCGCGATACAAATCAACGGGGAAATCGCGCGGCGGGCGGAACGTGCTTTTACACACATCAATGAACGGTGGTGTACAGCTGTAACTGTGTTAAAAAGATGTCTGCTCATATCTAGAAAACCGCTCTCATTAACTGCAAGCCGTTCTATTCTCCGCGGGAGTTTTCACTCCGGTTCATTCTGGTGAGACGTTACAACATCCTCCGCAAGCGCACGTAATCTGGCTTTACAGAAAACGCGCTGATCCAGATCACAGAGACCAGAACAACAACACCCGGACCTCCATTTTAATCATCTTGGACTACTTAATAAAGCCAACCCTCTCGCGTGAGCTGCCAAAATACAAGACAGGCATGGTTACAGTCCCATCCAACAAGAGAACAGTAATTTATGGATCACGGTTACACCACAATAAAGGATGCATATCAAACTCTGTGCACCGAGCAGCTTTGGGACGTTCTGAATCAACTGGCTGATTCATCTTATACCGACCTACAGGCATAAACTAAATAATCACTAAACCGGTTAGTAGGGACTGTAAAAAAGATGGGACTATGAAGGCAGTAGCAGGATTTAAAATCTTGTGTTTGACCTCACTGATTGGAGTGTTTTTTGAAGCTGCTGCCAACTGATCTGGACGAACTCACAGAGACTGTAAAACATCTTATACATCGAGTTTCTGTGAGGATATGTGTATTCCCTACCAGGACTAACTAATTTTACAACAATGACAAACCGTGGTTCACAGCAAAACCTCCAGTCAGCTCCGTCAGCCAAAGAAGATGCTTTCAGGAAGGGGACAAATGTCTGTGTATAACAGCTAAATACCACACTGTAAAAGGAGATCAAAGTGGCAAAAGAGGAATTATTCTGATAAAATAGGGACTCAGTTCACTTCCACGACCCCCCCCCTTTTTTTTCATCAGCATCAGTGTGAAAGTCTGAAAGAGAATCACCAATTACAAGACACCATCCCCCAGCACTGTGGAGCATCAACGACTGGCAGACGACTCTGAAACGAGTTTTAACTGCAGGTTTGAAAAGAACACACCCATCACCTGCCCTGAACATCTCTCCACACAACCGTTTCACCATCAAACCCATTTACAACACCTCTTGCAAACCCGCCCTGAACACCTCTCTCTCCACACAACCGTTCTCACCATTCACACCTCCTGCATCCCCCCTCTCCCCACACCTGCAATCAGATCAGCGAGGATGCGGTGCGCCGGTCCTTTTCCGGAGCATCAAAAAGGAAAAAGCACCAGGCCCAGACCGTGTTACACCAGCTTGTCTGAAATCCTGTGCTGTGACCCAGGCCTAAGCCCCCATCTTCACACAGATCTTCAACAGATCACTGGAGCTGTGTGAAGTTCCCTTCATTCTGTCAAACAACGCTCCACCGGCCGTCCCTATCCCCAAAGGAAATCCAAAATTACAGGACTAAATGACTACAGGCCTGTGGCTTGTAAACGTCTGTGGTCATGAAGTCATTTTGAAAAACCTGGTGCTGGCCCACCTGAGGACATTATACTGGACCCTTACTGGATCCTCTTCAGTTTTTGCCTACAGAGCAAACAGGTCTGTGGACGATTGCAGTACAACCTTGGACTGCAGTATTGTTCTGTGCAACACCTAGACAGACCATGGACTTATGTGAGAATCCTGTTTTTGTGGACTTCAGCTCGGCCTTCACACGATCATTCCAAGCCTCCTCCTCCCCAAACTAACTCGCTCCTCATTGTGCCCACCTCCTTCTGTCCCAGTGGATCACGCTCCTGCAGACCGGCAGCAGCTAGTGAGGCTACAGCAACTCTGGTTACCACACATCTTCAAACACCCACACTCATGTTCATGTGGTGGATTCCGCTTAATTTAATTCTGCGTGGAGGTGAACTATCCTCCCCCACTTCATGTGACAAGCACTGGTAAAAAAGTTGGGACAATCCAGCCCCGACATGTCCAGGGCTGTGTTCTCTCCCCACTGCTTCTTCTCCTGTAAAGTGGCCCTATTTAATTTAATGAAAGACACCTGCTACTCTCAACAACCTGGAGCTGATAAACAGTCTTGGTCAGTTATGATCTGGGGTTTCCTTAACTAGACCAGTGTGATTCAGCCTTAGTGTAAAACTATCAAAGGATCTTGCTCAGCATACCACTGTCTTTGTAAAATGTAGATCAGTGATGTGAACACATAGATGGGTGGCTATATAAGCATGACATAAGACCCTAAAAAGAAACTCAAGCCCAAATTTCATGGAACATATATCTTCCTTTTTATGACAATTCAGTATCAGACCATCAGATCTTAAATATACATTGAAATAAGCTACCACTAAGTGTCATATATCTAACATTAAATAAAAAATTTTGAACTCACTATAAATATCCTCAGTGGGGGTGGAAACTTAGTGGTTAATGTTTGAGTCTTCATGCATAAAACTTTGCATCGTAAAATCACATACACACAAATCTGTAGTCAAACCAAACACCAAAACACAATTACAAAATCCCAATAAAAAACAAAAAAAAAATGAACAAACTACAACCAAATACAATAATATAATAATGATGTCAAATTACCCAGATACTTCTGAATGCAAGTCAGTGTAGAAAGATGCTTTTAGCCCAGCCGGAACTAACTGTCAAAACTAACCAGCCAAATCTTGACTGCCTGAATATGACAAGAGGAAATAGTAAAAATTCAGATCAGTAGTACTGGCCATTGCATTTTCCCCCTCACTTTTTAAAAAAAATTGTGAATGACTGTCAGTCCATCTTGTTTGGAAATCTGAACACAGTTGCACTCCCTGCCCTTTCCTCATCCCAGAGTCCTCTCTGTCTTAAACATCCTAAACAGATGGGATACTCTGACAACAACACACTGATCGAACAGCTGTGAGATGATGTACACAAGCAAATAATGAATAATCAGAAGCTGAGCTCCAAGTGCCTCACATTAATAGCAAGGTGTTCTAATTAGTTTCCCACAACTGCTCAGTTTCAACCTCTAAGCAACAGATCTGATGAGTGTGACTCTCAGAAGAATCACTGACAATGATTGGTGTGTGAAAATAGTTGGAAATTTTAAGCAGTTTGTGTTTACATCGCATTGACTCATTTGATAGATACTTTAATGTAACGTGTCTCAAACTGGATTCAAGGTACACAGTAGGTACAATGTATGTGTTCCAGAGGAATCAAACCAATGACCTAAGTGCAAATCTGTGATGCCATGAAATAATACATCGATAATAAATAACACACTGCACACACACACACACACACACACACACACACAAAACATACACCACTAGTAGAAAGACAATATAAAAAAATAAATAAATATATATATATATTATAATAATTGTATTGCACTTTATCTGTTTCCGTCTGTAGATCTCAATTATACATATATCTTTAAAGTGTGCTTACTTAAAATTAGCTTTTTTTTTTTTTTTTTTTTTTTTTTTTTTGCTGTTAACAATATTTTCTGATTTATGGAGTGATAGAAAGATATATCCAAAAGTCCTTCTGTAAAAACCTTTGACTCTAATATGTCAACAAAATGAAACAGGAATTCTGAAATGTTGCTAATTAGTGCATATTTGATTAGATCATTGACATATTTAAGAAAAAATTTAATAAAAAAATAAATAACATAATCTAGAAGGAAGAACATATTACTTACCTTTTTACACTTACCTGGGGTGTTTTGCCTTAATACTAAAATATTTGTGATTGATCTGATCCATACTGTATTTCTACACATTAAAAGTGGCAATCAAAACTTTATGTACACGCACACTCTTTAGAATACTGCATGAACACTGATAATATATTTATATGACCACGTTACATTCAAAATGGCATTTACATGGCACTTCAGAACGATGCATTTAGCAAAAACCCTTAAATAAACCATTTTCATGTACATGAGGTCTTTCTGTCTACCTGTTTGTCTGTTATTGATTGAGTAAATAAAAAATAAAAAAATAAATAAAACAAAAATTTACACTCCTACTATATTACTCCAATGTTTATCTACAGACATTCCTGCTTTTATCAACACTCACAATATAGGCATATTTTATTACAGTTAAACAATACAGAGGCTGTTTTAGCTTTGTGGCAAACATTTGTGCTACATTTGTTAACGTTCCAATTCCCATGCCTGAGCTACAGTCTTAGAAAATGCTCCAGTGCTTCTTCAGCACACATTTGACTTCCAGTCATTTCAATCCTTCAGAATTTATCAGCCAAGCGTACAACACATAAAACTTTAGTGCGATAAAAGTTGAACGCGTCTACAGACGAATCAATACCTGCACAGGAATCCTTCAAGTTATTGGCAGTCGACTGGGCGCTCTCCGATAATATGACTCACTAGCCCTCACTTAAACCCATTCAGGCCCCATTATGTGTGTCCATTTCTCATTACTGGCAGGCAGCAGGCTGGATGAACTTGCGCTGATCATTTTTACGAGCCGAGTGGAGATTGTCCTCGCTGAAAGAGGCCTTTGGAAACAATCTAATGCATAATGATGAACATTCTTTTTCCTCCGGGGACTTTGTGGAGTTCATGTTCCCCAGACCCCTTACGGTGCATCAGATGTTTAATTATTGTTCCAAAGTGACACACATGTTCACAGAAGTTGATGACAGAATATATTAAGGGATAAGAGAGAACCGTGTGGCCAGGTGTTGTCTACCTTGATGATGCCCTTGTCTTTGCGTCCATATGGCGATGAGGCATCCATATGCACTGAGTTTTACAGGCTGCTGAATCTATGTCACTACTTTTTAGTTTTCTTCTTAGTCATTGGTTTGATCAGAAAGACAACCTTTTAGACTTGTGAAGGTAATGACAGAGGAAGATTTCAGACATGCATGACATGTTGTTCTGCAATTTCAAGTTCCTTAATCTTAATTTTAAAAGGAATCTTAATTTGTTGTCTAATTTGTCTAATCCAAATATTCCAAGCTGCTTTATTTTATCTGTTTGATGGTGGTCATTTAATAGGTTTTCCTGTCCCAGATTCACTTTCCATTTCGTTAGTTAAATGCTTCCTGAATGGCATCATCATTTATGAAGCAACATCAACTTTGAGAGAAAACAGCAGCACAACCTTGAGTAATTCTTAGCAATGAATTTGATTTATTCTGTGATGTGTTGTGGTTTTAGATGGTTTGTGCCATAAGTTAAAGTCTTTATTCATGTTTATTTATAAAATTAGTTTATTTTCATGCCACTGTGGAAATAATTATGAAGTTTTCAGGTTTGTGCAGGATATTTTTATTTTTTTCTGAAAGTCTGTTTAACCAATTTTTTTATTTATTTATTATTATTATTATTTTTTTTTTTTTTTTTAAATATGGAAGACTGTCTCTACCTCAGAGTAATAATAATAATAATAATAATAATAATAATAATAATAATAAATACATTTTGACTCTCACAACTTGTTTCTCAGAATTGTGAGTTTATATCACAGCTGCAACTTTATATTTGACAACTGCAACTTGGTTGTCATATAATTTTGACATTGTGTTTTAAAATTGTGCACTTTTTTTCCTGACTGTGACTTTTTATCACAATGTGACTGTATCTCAAAATTACATTTTATTGTTTACTTTGAAGGTTAAAAACTGACTTCCATAGATATACTTTAAATTACAAAACATACTTGTTCAATTTGTCAAAGTTGCACTATTGCAAAGTTACAGCAGAACTGTAATAACTGTAAACAAACAAACAAACAAACAAACAAAAAAATATTAAATTCAGCTCATAGCTTTGGTGCAAGCATGCTGCTTTATTATTATTGTTATAATAATTTTTAATTTTTTTTTTTTTTTTTTTTTTTTTTTTAAACAAAGCACTAGTAAAAGTAAATCAATACTCTGATTATTTCAGTTCTGATGCCCTAGTGTTCTTCATTTAATATCGTGTTCACTGAATCATATCACCTGGCGTAAAAAGAAATCATCTCCATTTTTAGACCGAGCTTTGCAAGGTGATTACTGTATACATTTTTTTTTTTTTAATCACACATTGCTTGTTTGCTCGAACAGTCACTATCAGCAGATTTCAGGAGAATCTGCATTCAGCTTGCCGAGGCAAAATTTACAAGCTTTGTAATGAATTTCACATGGTGTGACAATACAATGTCAAGGTTCTTTCTGTGGGGCAACTCAGTACTAGTGTTGCATCATTTCCTTTGTAGAGTTGCGTCTTTGCCAAGAATCAAATTTCTGGCCTTGACCAATCTTGCAATATCTGTGTGACACCCGAGTGCCTTGTACCAACTGTGTGGGGCTCTGAACAAAGCTGGCAGATTTCAAACTAAATTTCAAACCATCTCACTTGTCTGTTTGTTGAACCATATATTATCCAGCTGCTTTTATTAGATATATCACTGTGTCCTCGCAAGCACCTTTGTATCTTCTAGGGTTGTAATAATATTTTGTGTGTATTGTCTTGTATATAGCGTTTCTTACATCCTACCACTCAAATTCAGGACAGCAGGTTATACAGATGTTGTAACAGAAATGTGCATTTGTGTATGTTAGAAAATATCACAAAAATTACACAAACACATCAAATTGGAAGATGCAAAATGTTTTCATGTTTTTGGATTTTTAATCATAAATATACTACTGTCATGACAACTCTTAGAGAGTTTAGCATGGTAAAATACATGGCAATGTCAATGCATTTGTCAATGCTGCTGGGAACATGTAAGAAATACTGCTGCTGCACATATAACATATATGTGATAAACCCATATAAAACATACATGAAATCACCCCATAGCAGATCTATAGAGGTGGAGCTAGGGAAGGTGGAGGGGTTCTGAAGTGTGCTGCAACTGCTACAAGCACTAGCAGATTTGAGCACCAAGCTCAATACAAAAAGAACCAATAAGCTGTGCCACATGAATAATGTCATTATGTTTGATTTAGTTAGGACCTACTGGCCTGCGCCATCTAGAGTTTCATGACAGAACTAGGTATTTCCTCTTAATTAAAGTAGCTAGTTATGTTACACCATTACTATTTATGGAACTTTTTTTTCCTACTATTATCCAGTTATTAATAAATAAAAGGTTTTTGAATGTGTTTTTATTAAGATATAAAGTGCATTTACACAATAATTGCAATGACAAAAATAACATATCTTGCATGTTTCTTCTTCTTCTTCTTCTTCTTCTTCTTCTTCTTTTTCTCCTCAAAAGAAAATAATAATACTTATGACATAAAAAACATTTAAAAGAAAACTCACAAAACTTTGCACACACGTCAGAACTGGCAAAAATTTACATCTGATTTGAGATTTAGAATTGGGTATGGCAAATGGCTCAATAGCATCAACTATAAAATGTCAACGAAAGCGCCCCTCCCGTAATGTTTCACATACATGTACAAAATTGAGTACATGCATGTAATGCACCAATACCCACACAAAAGTCTGATAAGATAAGAGTCCTGTCCTGAACACATGCCCATATTCAGTTTTAGTCATAGCACCACCTGCTGCCAACAGGACGTGGCATGTTTTACGCTGTTACAAACTAGTCCTAGAGATTGACATTCCATTATATTTGGTCAGTCTAATCTAAAGGCCTTTGCGATGTTAAACTGCGAAGCTCTTGAGTTTTCATTTAAACTGTGGTGGCCTAACAAAGTTTGATGTTTTGCCATGGAAAATGACATTGTTGTAACTCAGCCATACAATGTCTGATCTGCCTGAAGTCTGCTTGAGTCCTGGCCTGAAAACATCTACATGCCAATATTCAGTTATAATGTATAGTGCCACCTGTTGGCCACAGGAAACAACATGCTTTACACTAGCTAAAATATGCAATAGCCAATCTGCTCCAAATGTATTGTTTGATAAGAGTCCTGGCCTGAAGACATCTAAAATCCAATATTTAATTATAATCATAGCACCACCTGTTGGCAACAGGATATGTCATGCATTACATTAACTCAAACATACCATTTTCAATCTGTACCAAACTTCACATTTGATAAGACATCTACATGCCAATATTAAGTTATTTTCATAGCACCACCCGCTGGCAGCAGGAAGTTTGGCACATAAAAATGACTTTGACATATTCCTCTTATATTTACATATTTAAATGCATATTGCCCACTGTTCACTGTTCACTGTTTTCCTAAGGCAACCCGGTGCGGTGGCTCCGGGTGCGGGGGCTGTTTTAGCACTTTTATTTATTTATTTATTGCAGTGTAATTAAAGTAGCTAGTCATTTTACACAATTACTAATTATTTATTTATTATTTATTACCCTTTTACTATCATCAAATTATTTATCATGAAAAGGTATGTCCTTTTTTGTTTACTGAGATAAAGTGCACTTACACAGTAATTGAAATTACAAAACAACATATCTTTTACATTATTATTATTATTATTATTTTTTTTTTTTTATTGGATGACAATTGACAATCTTACTAAGTAAATCTGTTGTTCTTGTGGGTAAGTTTAAATGCAATTCAGTTTACACAATTTTAAAATCATGCTTGTACATAAAAGCATGGGCCCGGTTCCCCAAAACGTTCTTATCGCTAAGTAGTTCTTAACCTATTCCTCAACCTCTCTCTTAACGTTATGGCATGATTCCTGACACGTTCGTATGCTAAATATAGCTTCTGTAAGTCACACTTTCGTAAGGTTGGTCTGGACCATTCGTAAGCTCTCTCTTAGCGTTGTTTGAGCTCAAGACGCTAGTCGCCGCCACTGTGCAGCAGTCTTTAGAAATCAGTGCAGCGCAGTACAAGTCAAACTATGGTATGTTGACAATGTTGTGGCTCAACAATGATTTTATGTTATGGACATTTTAAGACTAATAACAAAAAATATGTTCGCAATGGATACAGGCCTATTTATGAAGTTGACTTTATTTGGTATCAAAACTTATATGGTGGTAATTGGCCTAGGCTATTTCATAATGTCTTTAAAGCATTTAAATTGGCAATCACTTTTGATAATTAAAATCTGGCAAAAAATTTGGTTTCAAATAGCTGAGATCTATAAATGGGTAAGCATGGTGGTGTCCAGTAAGTGACCTACTATGGCAGCGATCCAACGTGTCCTTGTATTGAATCAAAGACGGCGCCGGCCGTGGAGCCGTTTAGTCCATGTCAATTTTTTTATTCAGCAAAACTTAAGCCCTTTTGACATTTTGCCTGACGTGGCTATATTAAAAAAAAAAATCGCCTCCCAAGACAACTCATTGTGGAGCTGCTGGACCTTCTCAGATTTGCACTTGCCAGGCTAACGCAACAGAATTTTGCTTTAAGCTCTGAAGTCCAGCTGCTTGCAACGCTAAGGTTTTTTGCTACAGGGAGCTTCATCGAGGTCGTGGGAGAGGGCTACGGCCTAAGCAAGACCTCGGTGTGGAGGTGCGTCCACACTGTCACCAACGCCCTTCTGCACCATGCCGGGGATTACATCCGGCTGCCGGCAACACGTCAGGAGGTTCAGGAGGTGCAACAGGGCTGTCATGCCATTGCTGGCATCCCCAGAGTCTTGGGCCTGGTGGATGGCACACTCATCCCTATCGCCAATCTATCAGTGATTGATCAGGCGTACATATCAGGAAAGGGATACGCGGCCATAAACGTGCAGGTTATAGTGGATCATAGGGGTGTGATCTCCAACCTGGTGGCAAGGTGGCCAGGCAGCACCCACAACAGTTTTGTCTGGGCCAATTCTGCCGTGGGTGAACAAGCAGAGAGAGAGAGGTTTGGTCAGAGCCTGTTCCTCAGGGATAGTGGATACCCTCTGAGAATATACTTATTCACACCGCTGACCAACCCACAGACTCGGGCTGAAAGAGCCTACAATGTTGCCCACGTTCGCACGCGCAACATTGTCGAGTGTGCAGTTGGCATCTGGAAGCTGCGCTTTCGGTGCCTGCACAAGTCGGCAGGAGGACTGCGCATGAAGCCTCACAGCTCTTGCGCAGTTACGGTGGCAACGGCCATACTCCATAACATGGCTGTGCGTGGAGGCGCACCTATTCCGGAGGGGGAGGAGGAGGAGGTGGAAGCGGATGAGGAGGAAGATGGAGAGGGAGAAGTTGAGGTCCTCTATCTTCCACAGAGGGCTGCCCTGCACGCTGCCGAGGTTGAGGCAATGCAGCTTTTGATTGCAAATGTTTTTGGTTGATTTATATTTTCTTTTTTGGATTAACTTGCTGAGCTATCATTAGCCATCATCCATGATTGAATGGACTTCTCTTTTGATTCGTATTATGATGGAATTTTTAGTTTTCTGAAAAATAAATAGGAGTTTCAAATCTTGCATCCATTAAATGTTCTGTGTGTGATTCTAATCCTTTAAAACTTTACTCTATCATGCCATTGTGTCCATTCCATAAGTGCTCTATGCAACACCAATCATTGACATGTTTCTCTTAAGGTTGGCGAAGGAGCCTACACGTTACAATTTCTGAGTCAAAAGTTGACATATGCCCAAATTACCACGTCACATTGCTGATTCATCTTCATTCATTTACTGGGCATTGAACGCAGGTCACATGGTTGTCAGAGGATTCCCTTTCCGCTGCTTTGCCTCATGCATAGCCTTTCGCGTCGTCAAACACACAGATAATGTACATTACAAACTAATGTCTTTACGCAGCCTCTTCAAACAAGCCTTTACCTGTATATCTGAATGTGCACTTAGATTGACACTGCTTAATTTCCTTGTGGATAAATAAGGTATATCATAGATAGAGCAAGATTTTATGCGTAGGTTTCCAATGGCGATAGAGAATCAGTTGTTGACTCATTAAGGATGACAGAATGACATACAATCTTGTTGATGATCAAGTATTTTTAATGAAAATGTGCATACAAACACACACAGACACGGTCACTGGTGTGACTGTTGCTCAGCATCTATAAAGACAAACACACACCAAAATCAGATTAGGAACTGTGAGGAAAGGAACATCAAAACCTATAAACCAAGAACAACTGGCTCACCTTCAGCAGGCAGCAAGATTGGTACTGAGATTGAGGGCCTGTTGAATTGCACCTCTGCTGGGGCATGCTGCTGCTTGGCCAGTTCCAGCTTGCCACTCTTCAGCTCCAGAGACTGGCGAGCGAGTTCATTTGCTTTGGTCATCTGGCGCTGAATGTCCTGCAACACGACGAACTTCTCCTTTTCAGTGTTCACCAACTCTTCGCTACACCGGCATGGTGAGATTGTGGAGCGACGTCATGATGTCGTGTAGCAAAGTCCTGGCGAAGACGTGTGTACGGGGGGTGGAGGCGTAGTGCACCCTTCCGGCTCGGTGCTGCCAGGTGAGGAGAGTGCTGCAGGTGGCTCGGTGTCTGGGGACCATGGCACATTGGGGGGTGGCAATGACCTGGAACATGAGGCCTGTTCAGCGTCACCTCTTCTAACGTCAGTCCCCCCAGGGATTCCATGTGAGACTGTCTCCCATGATCGCCAGTGCCTTCTCCTCATGTGCTGTTAAGGGTTGCACCGAACTGGTCCCCGCACCTGTCCTTGCCCGGTCTCTATGGACAGCAGAACCTCTCACCTTAACCTGGCTTGAAAAATCATGCCATTTTTTCCTGACGTCCTGCCAGGACCTTGGTGTGCCTGATCCGGAGGCAGCCATCTTCCTTGCTATGTCGCTCCATAGCTCCTTTTTGTTGCTGTTGCACAATTCCGAAAGCTGGAAAACAGTGTCACCTTGTGCAAGCTCACCTCGTCCAGCAAAACTTCAATTTCCTCTGACGAGAAGCTTGGTGCCTTTTTTTACGTTGCTTCCCCACCATATTCTGTATCTAACTCTCTCTCTCTGTTCATTGTAGATAGGTTGCTTTTTATTGAAAACATTAACCAATGGCAATCAATACCGCATTAAACAGAAGTAACTGCAGCTGCTTGCCAATCAGTTCTGATTGTAAAGTAACTTACCATTAATATAAAAGTGTATTACATAATTTTTAGAAGTCGTTAAACCCATGTCAAGAAGTGGCACAAGTGGCACAACGGGATAAGGAGGGTGGTTGATTAGCGAGGGATACCAGGTCCGTCTACCCGTCACAACATATCATGTGTACATGATAATTAAATTAATAGTCTATATTTTACGGATAACTTAAACTATGTTAAAATAAATGTTACTGGAATAATTTGAGGAATGTTTCATTTGCATAGAATGTTTTGTCTTTCTTAATGACGTAATGCACCTTCGCGTGAAGTGGAAAATCGATTCCTGAGCAATCGATGCCAACTAATTCAGCACCTTCCCTTGGGACAGCTCCTTTGTAACGTCGAACGTAAGAGGCAGCGTGTTAAGAAGCTTCCTAAGGGACATTTCAGGGAACACACTTAGGAACATAAACAACTTTGCTAAGGTATATCTTTTGAGTCTTCTTAGCGTGCTAAGAGTGAGCGTTATCGGGGAACCGGGCTCAGGTTGTTTTTCTTGTAAAATAAATAAATAAATAAATAAATAAAAACAAATAGTGCAATTCAGTTTGATAGATATAGTGATCTAATAATGCAATGTTAGATATAGTAGCATAATCATGTCATTTACTCATAGTTTGGCAAGCAGAACATAAGACATTAACCAAAAAAACTCTATATCCCAACTAATAGGGTGTGACAGGCAACCCGACTTGTGTTTCATAAGCATAAAAGCCTTCAGCACTGTCTGAAGTACACTGCTTTATATTATAATTATTGCACATCTTATGTATGCATAATGTTGCAGCAAGATTTTTTACAATGACCCAAAGCGATCAAGTCCACCTCAACAATGTTCACCCCAGTGGGGCCAACTTCAAAATGCATGCTCTGACAGCCAAGGTCATAGGAACAAACCTGCTCCAGCACGATTGCTTTGCCTGGCCTGATGCAAAGACAGCGATATATGCTTGTCAAGTGGGATTACGGATTCTCACCCATGCAGAAAAGGCAGTTACTCCCAAATGCAAATCTCAAACTTTGGCAGAGCGCTATCGGACCATACCATAAATTAATGTATATTACTTGTTGTCACCTTCTTGATTGTGTATGATAGCATAAATCTAGACTATTTTTGGATGTTGTCATAAAGTAAATGTCAACAAAATTGTTTGAAACTTATAGTATACTTATCCAGCATACATTACAAGTGGAGAGTTAGAGAGAGAGATGAAGTCGGAGGGTTTGTGGTGTTTAAATTGCTGTGGTTTGTGGAAAAGGTTAGAGCTTTTAAAACACTACTCTCAAGACTATATTGGACATCGATGCTTTCAATGCATTTTCGGCACACCACTAACATTTTTAGAGTAGAATTTCAAAGTTCAAAGGGATGAACATCTTAGTTCTCAATATGTGCTTCTCTTTTGTTTCACAAACTCGCTGTATGCATGAGATTTTTGTTAATTTCTTGCCAAATAAACCTGAGCTTACCGATTGAGAAGCAATTATCCTTGAGGCCTTACCAACACAAGAAACATGGCACTAACTAAAGCTTTTCAACACCATCTGCATTGCAGATCTTTTTAAGAGATGGTCAGCACTGCAAGTTCATCAATTGTTATCTTGTAGCACTATATTGATTTGTAGCTGTTGGGCTCTATTACAGATAAAAGACAGGGGCAGGTTGAATTGCATTGCAGTGTATAAGGAACCATACAGATCAAGAAATATTGACAACTACAAGGTCTTGTAATTAGAAGCATTTGCAAGAAGATGATATGGAGATGCATCATAACGGTTCTGTTCCAAAATTTAGTGAGCTGTCTTGATGCCTGCTGCATAGCTAGGCAGTGCGACCTCATAAGTGAATAGTTTGGAACACTTCAAGGCAGCTACTCCTACAAATAGCATGGCTCAGTTGAAGCGCATGAGAAAAAAAATCATATTCTTAATGAGTTTGCCACATTATACAGTTAAAATGTCTTTGAAATAATGCTGCATATTAAGTCTTGTTTTCAGAGAATTCAAGTTTAATATAAGTGCATTTGTGATCATACTGCACTGGAGTTTTAACTTTTATTTATTTATTTATTTATTTTTAAGATATGAACAGGTTAAACTAATAAATAAAAATACTGTTTTTAGAGAATACATTTTTAATAAGTGCATTTTTTACTCATCACATCATGTTTTATTGTGTTATATAATTTGACATTTAGTTTATATGTTTAGTTTTAATGGCTTACATTTTGCTAAATTAAAACATAATATGAAGATCTGCACATCACTACATTGCAGAAGTATCACCATTATGAATCACACTCGGATGACCTATTGTTTCCCTTCTCAATGTTCATTTTTAAAGGGGTCCTATTATGCTTTTTCACTTTTTCAACTTTAGTTAGTCTGTAATGTTGTTGTTTGAGCATAAAACAAGATCTGCAAAGTTACAAAGCTCAAAGTCCACTTCAAAAGGAGATATTTTATTTAACAGAAATCCCTTTTCAAAAACTACGACAAACGACTAGTTTGGACTACAACAAATATTTTCCGGGATTTGTAATATCACAAAGATCGACAAATGAGACGAGACCTGGTTGAGCTGCACTAGAGAAGGCAACGAGTGTTATCACTATGTCAGAGACATGCTAGCTTTCACAAGGCAGATGAACTTAAGAGTGGTTACAATCATCCGGGTTTAAATCGCACTTAAATTGATTATATTTTGATGCAATATTTACACTGAAGCTGGCAGGTGGCTATGGTAAGGGGCATGCAATTTCCCGACCAGGCGCCAAGTGGTGCAAATCACAACACACACTGGCCCAGTTAACCAATCACAGCACATTTCATATTCGTTTCAAAGCACATATTAGTATCATTATATATTGTTGCCACACCACCCCCATGACCAGTCTGACGGGGCTCATGCTTATAACAGTAGTTTGGTGGAGTAGACTCATTTAGACCAATATAATAATTTGTTTTTAGCCAGGTTCCAGTCAAGAAGAGTACATCAAAACTATTATCAGTGATCATTTCGTTTACAATAACTGTTTTGGGTGTGAGTGATCTAATGTTTATGAGCCCAAACTTTAAAATTTTTATTTATTTATTTATTTTTAATTTTTTTTTTTTATTATTATTATTATTTTTTTTTATCAAGATCAGATTTTTTCTAGATCCTACATTAAATGTATATTTTAACTTCACTATTCAGGGAACAGACACAGTTTTAAAAGATTGGACAGCACAAGTACTTCTATCCTTTAATAAAAAGACAATCGTTCAGTGTTTATGTTTTTGTTGCTGTAACATGACATAGCAGTGTCTGACTAGGGGCAAGATGTGGGCTGATGACATCATCATTTCAGAAAATAGACAGATTCGCTATCCACACAAAAATGCAAGGGTGGCGTTTTCACATTTATACACTCTGGGACCCGGTTTTAAAAAAATATCAGTTTCACTCTCCTAAAATGCCAGATCCATGTGGACAAAATGCCTATACGATACAAAATGTATGTGGATGTGTGGATGAGACCTAAATTGCTGTCTGTTCAACAAACACTGAACGATTGTCTTTTTATTATTAACTAACATTTACACAGATTAATAAATGTATTGTTCCATGTTCGTTTGTACACAGCATGCAAGGTTTATGCACATAGTCCAAGTCTTCTTCTCCATTTGTAGTTTATCTCTGTGGGAGAATTACAGGACCACAAACTGGTCTGGCATGTATACTACACCTTTTTATGTCGGTTTTGTGGTTTCATGTGGACGCAGATATTTCTTAAAAAAAAAAAAAAAAAAAAAAATCGGATAGGGAAAGCTCTGGCTTCGAGCGGAAGTAGCCTTAGTTTGTCGGGTATTATGAACGTTCGTGTGTTGCCAGCCTTCATCGTGTGGATTATTAACCCTTTGAGTGGTACAGTCCCACATATGGGATTTGTATTTCCGTGCCCCTGGGAGTACAGTCCCACATATGGGATTTAGAACGTTCGGTGACATAACTGTCAAATTCAAATTGTGCTTTCGCGATTTAGCTGGCGCTGAGCCAGAGAGAGATGTGCACTGCTCTTGTCATTATCACAACTATGCAGTGTTTTTAACCACATGATGCACATTACATTAATCACAACACATAACACCCAAAATAACATATAAAAATATTTTAAAATTTGAAAATCAAAATAACATATTTCACAACACATTATACAAAATTGTGAATATTTGAAATAAAAAAAGGAAAAAATTAATAAAAGCGATCCATCTGTCATATGGTGTTTTTGTGGCTGTGGTGTGTCACATGACAAGCCTGACGCATCGCCATGGAAACAGTAAGGGGAAATGTTCTTAAATAATGGTAGCGCCGCGGCTGCTATACAGTTATACTATAGTGCCAAAGTTGCTTAAGAGTATTACTATAGTAAGTTTATGTTTGCTAGCATCTCAAAAAGGTACATTGACATAACAGCTAATTATTATTATTAATTATTATGTTTATTATTATTATTGCCACCTTTAGGATAACAATGTTTTTTTTTTTTTTTTAAATATAATGATTTGTATAAGTACTCATAATGAACATAATATATTTTCAGAAATAATTGTAAAGTTAAAAATTAAAATATTCTCCTTGAAAAATATTTCAGGTTCCTTGAAATTGGTTGTTTGTCATTTGTGACCCTGGACCACAAAACCAGTCTTAAGTCGCTGGGGTATATTTTTAGCAATAGCCAAAAAAACATTGTTATTATTAACATTGAGTCCTGCACGAGTCCATTTTTGGAGACCCGCCTCTTGCCCGTTCCCGCAAAGTTCAGTACCAGATCCGACCCATCACCCGTGATAATATCAAAATTAAATCCGCACCCGCCCAGACCCTTTAATATTTGGCCTGTTACCCGATCTGTGCCGCTTAAATCATTCTACCATCATCTACTACCAGCCCCCAAGGAGTTAATTATCCGCCCGCATCCCCACCCGTGAATTTTAGGAATGTCACAATCCACCCATTTTAGCGACTTTTATGCGGGTATTATTGATTTTTCTTTTATGCCAAAAATCATTAGGATATTAAGTAAAGATCATGTTCCATGAAGATATTTTGTAAATTTCCTACTGTAAATATATAAAAACTTAATTTTTGATTAGTAATATGCATTGCTAAGAATCTATTTGGACAACTTTAAAGGCGATTTTCTCAGTATTTAGATTTTTCTGCACCCTCAGATTCCAGATTTTCAAATATTTGTATCTCGGCCTAATATTGTCCGATCCTAATAAACTATACATCAATGGAAAGCTTATTTATACAGCTTTCAGATGTTGTATAAATATCAATTTTGAAAAATTTACACTTAAGACTGGTTTTGTGGTCTATGGTCACATTTGTTTTAATATGTAATTATTTCTAAATGTGTAGTATTATTATTATTAATAAGGATCTACTTACTTGGGGGTAAAAAAAAAAAAAAAAAAAAATAGTACTGCCATAGTACTGTACAATAATAAAACAAAAGTGAAGATGATACTAAGCGTGTGATTTGCAACTTTATCAGGATCCTGGCCTATGTCTGCAACACACAATATATGCTAGCTGTTGCACAACAACACCAATCCTGTTAATTTGCAAATGATGAACTTTGTAAATCTTCTTTGGGTTGTTTATACCTCAACACCATAGCTTATTTGATTATTTGATTCATCAAATTCCAAGATGCTGAAACTGAAATTCCATTTTCACATACAATTTTGATTGCTGATTATTCCTGGCAAATACAAAATGACAAAACCTTTTTTTTTTTTTTTTTTTAGATGATGTGTCTTTATTAAATTAATCCCATAGACATTTGTGGTTTTATTGTGGATGGGTGGGAAGAAAAAATAAATAAATTACCTGTTGTATTAAAGGAAGCCAGATTTTTATTTTATTTTTCCCCCCAACAAGCTTGAGGGTGGAGAATGTATTCTAGACACACACATGCAATTCCCAGAGACAGGAATATGGCATCTATTACAACTTCTTTTGAAACCTTTGAGCTATTTCTAGTATAGAAAACATAATGCTACTTATCCCAGAGGCTTTTTACAGATTGTTGGAAGTTTCCATAGCCCATTTAGAAAGCTACAGAAACAATTATCAAATGATGTTTATATTTTATATATACACACACACACAGTGGGTACGGAAACTATTCAGACCCCCTTAAATTTCTCACTTTGTTATATTGCAGCCATCTGCTAAAATCAGTTTTGGCCGGACGGCCATCTCTAGGAAGGGTTTCTAGTCGTCCCAAACGTCTTCCATTTAAGGATTATGGAGGCCACTGTGCTCTTAGGAACCTTAAGTGCAGCATAATTTTTTTTGTAACCTTGGCCAGATCTGTGCCTTGCCACAATTCTGTCTCTGAGCTCTTCTCTTTGACCTCATTATTCTCATTTGCTCTGACATGCACTGTGAGCTGTAAGGTCTTATATAGACAGGTGTGTGGCTTTCCTAATCAAATCCAATCAGTATAATCAAACACAGCTGGACTCAAATGAAGGTGTAGAACCATCTCAAGGACGATCAGAAGAAATGGACAGCACCTGAGTTAAATATATGAGTGTCACAGCAAAGGGTCTGAATCTTTAGGACCATGTGATATTTCAGTTTTTCTTTTTTTAATAAATCTGCAAAAATGTCCACAATTTTGTGTTTTTCTGTCAATATGGGGTGCTGTGTGTACATTAATGATGATAGAAAGGCAACAGTATCTCAAATAACCACTCATTACAACCAAGGTCTGCAGAATATCACCTCTGAATGCACAACACATCAAACCCTGAAGCAGATGGGCTACAGCAGCAGAAGCCCACGCCTTGATTTCTGCTGCGACATTCAGATGGTAGGGTCAGAATTTGGCGTAAAGAACATGAAAGCATGGATCCATCCTACCTTGTCTCAATGGTTCAGGCTAGTGGTGGTGGTGTAATGGTGTGGGTAATATTTTCTTGGCACACTTTGGGCCCCTTAGTACCAACTGAGCATTGTTTAAATGCCACAGCCCACCTGAGTATTGTTGCTGACCATGTCCATCCCTTTATTACTACAGTGTACCCATCTTCTGATGGCTACTTCCAGCAGGATAATGCACCATGTCACAAAGCTCAAATCATCTCAGACTGGTTTCTTGAACATGACAATGAGTTCACTTTACTCAAATGGCCTCCACAGTCACCAGATCTCAATCCAATAGAGCAGCTTTGGGATGTGATGGAACAGGAGATTTGCATCATGAATGTGTAGCCGACAAATTTGCAGCAACGGCGTGATGCTATCATGCCAATATGGACCAAAATCTCTGAGGAATGTTTCCAACACCTTGATGAATCTATGCAACGAATAATTAAGGCAGTTCTGAAAGGCAAAAGGGGGTCCAACCCACTACTAGCAAGGTGTACATAAATGGCCAGTGAATGTGTGTGTGTGTGTGTGTGTGTGTGTGTGTGTGTGTGTGTGTGTATATATATATATATATATATATATATACATACAATCACAAATGTACAAGTTTGGCCTCGTGCTCCTCATTTAGTGAGGCACATCAAACACAAAGTTAAAAACATCTTTAAAGACATCTTTTTCAGTTCATTTCCATATTTAGTTTCAAAGGAAAATGTCCTTTGGTGAATTTTAAGTGTTTTAGCCTTTTGTCTACCATTTATCCTCAGAAGATGAATCTAGCATTTTTAACATTGTGTAATGGGTGTATGCAAGTATATCTGAGCAGTGTGAACTAAACAGATGTTTTAACTTTAATGGATATTGACTGTTACACAGACCTTCATTTGATGTGCTGGCATTTCCAGAAATTAACATCCTTTCAGAATAACATCTTTGAAAAAAACTCTAACTGAGCCATAAATATCAGCGGGGATGATCATTGATTTAGGGTGCTGATTGCTGAGCTCTTGAGTTTGCATTGTAGCACATGACAGTCCATTCAAACAGATATGACTAATGTTTGTAAATACAACACCTTCTTTGACTGTACGGTGGTTGTAAGTAGTACAAGTAAATAAAAATTTGTAGTTTATTTAATATAGGTATTTTATACAGCTGAACATCACATCTGGTGACACACGTCGGTCAGTTTAATGTGCAGTGTTGGGTTGGAATCATCACACATTAGCATTAAACATTCTCAGTGCCAAAACTCTATGAATGGGTATTCAAGCAAACAGTGAACACTAGTCTGTAATCACCAGGCATACCGATATGCCTAAATTTGCCAATCGATGCCACTTTTTAATTTAATTTAGATGACGACCTTTGTATTCTGTTTGATTTGTGTTCCTTTCACCCAACCCCCCCTCTTCTGGGAGCTGTAATAGTTTCCCATGTTCCAGTTAAATTTGGCCTTTTGTTTCAGACAAATTGGCTGGATTCATTTCGCTGGCAAAACCTGATGCTGGAACCATTAACGCTCCAAAGAACCTGGACTTGGAGTGTCATTAGTCACTGAAGAACTGCTTAATCATTCTTCCCGCTGTTATTGATTTGCCATTAGATGGTGACTATTTAAAGCAGACCTTGTTCAGGAATCTAGGAGTTACCAAACAATGTCTCTTAATCACAAAAGTCATCTGAACAACCTTAAGGGTCTGTGTCCGTAAGAGTCTGCTTGCTTTGTTGGGAAAATATAACGGTGCCCACTTACTTTTCTTTTCTTCATGTTTGGTGTCATTTGTAAGACCCAATACACATTTTTATGATCACTAAGAATGTTGTAAGCAATGTAAACCAAAACAGGGTACAAAACTGCAAGGTTTCTTTACCTATTAATTATTTTGTTGTATTGATGCAACATTTCTTTATTTATTTGTAAGAAATACATTCATTTATTCAGCAAGGATACATTAAATTACTCAAAAATGACAGTAAAGACATTGAAAATTTGATATTTTTGAACTTTCTATTCAACAAAAAAATATGAAGCAGCACAACTGTTTTCAACATTGTTTATAATAGGAAATGTTTCTTGAGCATCAAATCAGCATATTAGAATGATTTCTGGAGGATCATGTGACAATGAAGACTGGAGCAATTATGCTGAAAAATCATCATTCATACATTCACTTTGATGATGGATTTACAAAATGTACATGATTGCAAAATTAGCTCTTTCTACTTCAGAAAGTATGATGGGGTTGACAACTGATGGTTTTGAAATATTTTGCCTATTATGTATTTCATGTAGCAGTCGTTTTGTTTTTCTGCTGCTTGTAGCTACTGCCGCTACCTTCCCATGATGATCTGAAAACCCAAACTATTTTAAGACAATTTTTGTGATTGACATTTCATGTTGTGACAGAAAATAAGCACAACATTAGCTAAATGTACAAACCCCCTTTAAAACTCCCCAGAGCCTGTGTGACAGTGTTGAACTCGTAGTTGAGTCAGGGTTGATTCAAGGATTTCAGTTTTGGGCACTTCAGTCCCCTTCATGAGCATGATCTCATGTGGCTCAGAGGAATATCTGTTGCCTTGTGTGCAAGAGGTCACAGTTGCTTGAATGAGTTTTAAATAAATGTACATTTATTCATTTAACAGGCACTTTTTAACATCAATTTCAAAAACGAGAACTGCTTTGTGATTATTTTGTTTTTAGTTTAAGATGGCTGTGTTTTTTGTTCTCTGTTTGTTAATCTGTTCTTCAGAAATTTATATGATTATAAACACTAAATATTTATCTGTTTGCATTCATACAATGTAAGGTGCAAATCATGTATGATCGCATTACCATTTCAGTTATAGTATTATTTATTTTATTTTTTCCTTAATTATTTAAATTTAAATGAAATACTTCATTTAAACAAGCCATCAAACTAGGTAGACTGTGGAGGAGTTCAGTTCAGTCCGGCCCGCAGGAAGAAAAACTAATTAAAAGTAAAATACACCCAAATCAAAAAAACAAAACATATTTGAATCTTCCATAATAAACAAAAAACACACTTGAACATCCTGTATAAAAAAAAAAAAAAAAAAAAAAAAAAGGTTTCGACCTTTCTTTAAACAATTACATACCCATTTCAAAGGTGCCTTTTTTAGCTAAATGATGGAGAAGATGGTTCTTAATCTTTAACCAACTTTTAACATAATAAAATAAATAAAATAAAAATACTTTTGATACATTTCAGTTGGGTTTAAGATCTCAGCATAGTACTGAAACTGCCCTTCTTAAGGTGACCAATGATTTGTTGCTGTCTGTAGAACTGTGCAGCTTTAGTGCTGCTAAAGCTGCTGGGTTGTACATTTAACTAATGTTGTGCTTATTTTCTGTCACAACATGAAATGTCAATCACAAAAATTGTCCAAACATAGTTTGGGTTTTCAGATCATCATGAGAAGGTAGTGGCAGTAGCTACAAGCAGCAGAAAAACAAAACGACTGCTACATGAAATACATAATATGCAAAATATTTCAAAACCATCAGTTGTCAACCCCGTCACTTTCTGAAGTAGAAAGAGCTAATTTTGCAATCATGTAAATAGTGGACTTCAGGAGAAACCCCACTGCACTCCCCTAACTCACCATCATAGACAGCACTGTGGCTGCAGTGGAGTCATTCAGATTCCTGGGAACCACCATCTCTCAGGCCCTGAAGTGGGACAATCAAATTGACTCCATTGTTAAAAAGGCCCAACAAAGGTTGTACTTCCTTCACCAGCTGAGGAAGTTTAACCTGCCACAGGAGCTGCTGAAACAGTTCTACTCAGCCGTCATTGAGTCTGTCCTGTGTACTTCAATAACTGTCTGGTTTGGTTCAGCTACAAAATCAGACATCAGAAGACTACAGAGAACGGTTTGGACTGCTGATTATTGATGCTCCCCTGCCCACCCTTCAAGAACTGTATACATCCAGAGTGAGAAAAAGGGCTCAGAAAATCACTCTGGACCCCTCACATCCAGCTTAAACCCTTTTTTGAACTTTTGCCATCTGGCCGGCGCTTCAGAGCCGCAAATACCAGGACAGTCAGGCACAAGAACAGTTTCCTTCCCCCAGGCAATCTACCTCATGAACAGTTAAATGTTCCCCACTCATGCAATAAAAATCTGCAATATCCTTATATTTATTTGTTACCCCTCCATCCTAGTACATCCCTGCATCTCAGTCTATTCTATTCCATTATCATCTATAGAACAACTGGTCATACAATTTATTTATTTTTCAATTGTTATTTGGCTATATTTGTGTCCTTTTTTTTTTTTTTTTTTTTTTTTGTCTGTGTGTTGTTGTTGTCTCTGTGTACTGGAAGCTTTTTTTTTTTATTTTATTTGACCTTTATTTAACCAGGAAAATCTCTCTGAGATTAAAATCTCTTTCACAGGAGAGTCCTGGCCAAGAATGGACAGCAGTTACATCACACTTACAAATTAAAGCAACAAATACAGAATTTAAAACACTAAAAACAATTACAAATCAGTGAATCTTCTTCGAGTGACCGAGTAACAGATTTAAAATGTTCCATAGGCAACAGAGTTTGTAATTTCAATTTCGTTTGGATTGAATTCCATTCAAAGGTAGCTGCATACATAAAAGCCCTTTTTCCCAGTTCAGTTCTCACAAATGGGACAGAAAGAGTAAAACAATTATCAGACCGGAGGGAATATTTCCCAACACTTTTCTTTTGAATTAGACAACCTAAATATGAAGGCAACAACCCCAGAATAGTTTTATAAATGATTAAGTAAAAATGAATTTTCCTTCTAATAGACAAAGATGGCCAGGATACTCTATTATACAATATACAATGATGAGTTAAAGTTTTACTATCTGATATAAATCTTAAAGCGCTGTGATAAACAGCATCCAAAGAAGAAAGGAAGTTGAGAAGAAGCATATTGATAAACCACATCACCATAATCGAGTACAGGCAAGAAAGTAGCAGAAAACTAACCTCTTTCTTACATTAAATGAAAAACAGAACTTATTTCTAAAATAAAACCCAAGCTTTATTTTTAATTGTTTCGTTAAATTAGTTATATGAGACCCAAAAGATAATTTATCATCGATTGTGATACCAAGATATTTATATTCTTTCACTAACTCAATCACATTACCTTGCAAAGTCTGAAGAGGAATAAAGTTGTCTACCGCCTTTTTCGAGCTTGAGAATAACATGATTTTAGTTTTATCAGCATTCAGAACAAGTTTTAGTGTATGAAGCCGTGACTGAAAAACATCAAATGCCGCTTGAAGTTTAATCAAGGCTTGCTGTTTTGAAGGTGCACCACAATACATAACAGTGTCATCTGCGTAAAAATGTAAATTAACATATTGATTACCATGATCGATACTGTTTATGTAGATAGTAAATAAAAGGGGCCCTAACACGGATCCTTGAGGAACTCCTTTAACAATCTCCAATAGTCCTGAATTTATGCCCTCAGCCTGAACACATTGGGTTCTATTGATTAAATAATTTTTTAAACCAAAAAATAACATGTTTTGATAAGCCAACACTCCTTAATCTATGCAGCAATATCTCATTATCCACTGTGTCAAAAGCCTTTGATAAATCAATAAAAAGAGAAGCACAGTAATCACCTTTATCAACTGATCCAATAATGTAATTTAAAACTTTCATAACGGCTGTAGTGGTACTGTGTTTTTTGCGAAACCCAGATTGATTACTAGATAGAACTTTGTGAACATTCAAATAACAAGTCACTTGATCACTAATAAAACTTTCTAAAATTTTTGATAGAACACAAAGCTTAGAGATTGGCCTATAATTATCTAGTATAGTAGAGTCTCCCCCTTTTAATAAGGGCGATAACAAAAGCTGATTTCCAGATTTCAGGAATAACACCAGTGTCTAATGAAAGATTAAACAGATAAGTTAAAGGGGTCGAAATGATATCAGCTGCCATTTTCAAATAAATAGTTTCCACACAGTCAGGGCCTGGAGATTTGTTTATATCAAGCGATTTAAGTGCTTTATGGACATCAGTACTCTTGATGTGAACAAAAGAGAACTCTTCCTTTGTAAGACTAGTTTTTGCACTAACAAAGTCATTATTTGAGGACCAAAGATTGTATGACTCGAATAAAGACCCCAGAATCAATAAAATGCTTATTAAAATGGTTAAGTATTTGCTCTTTATCAGAGATGACCGTGGAATCCATATTTATACGTGAAGGAAAATCGGATGATTTTTTGTTCCCTGTTATATATTTTATATTCTGCCAAATTTTTTTAGGATTATTTAAATTAGTCATAGTTTTAGCAATAAAGTAGTCGGCTTTAGCATTCCTGATGGCGACTGTACATTTATTTCGAAGCTGTCTGAAACAAATCCAATCAGAATCTACATCAGATTGCCTAGCTTTTGCCCAAGCAATATCCCGCTCATGTATAAGAGTGGACAATGCATTAGAAAACCAGGGGATATTCCTGCCTTTAACTCTAAATTTCTTAATTGGTGCATGCCTATTAAGAACCGAAGTAAGACCATCATAAAAATATTTCCAAGCAGACTCGACATCGGGGATGAGGGAAATCCTTTCCCAATCATAAGTAGCAAGGTCATGAAGAAAACATCATTTGTAAATACTGAAGCTAATGAATATTTATGTGGAACATTTGTAAAAATAAGATCAATTAATGTTGACTTTTTATAGTCCTTCAAATTTGGTCTAGTGGGCGTCTGAACTGGGCGTCTCAATTTGATCTAGTGGGCGTCCCAACTCAAATTTGGTCTAGTGGGCGTCTCAACTAGCTGAGAGAAGTTAAGAGTATCACAAATTAATTTAAGACCATCAGAAGCTGACTGCAACCAATTCACATTAAAATCACCCAGTATAAGAAGCTCCTTATAATCCAATGATGTCACTGTGTGCATCAGAGATGAAATGGCCATCGATACCAATAGCTTTGTCCGGAACGGATTTATTAAGCCACGTTTCAGATATTACTATAATGTCAGCATTGGTATTTTTTACCCAGATACGCACCATGTCCAACTTAGGAAGCAAGCTTCTCACATTAATATGAATAAAACCCAAACCTGATCTAGATTTAAGATCAGTAGGAACATTAAAAACTGAGGTACTGGCATTATAAGGTCCGGGATTTGGTAAAACATTGCCAGATATCAACAACATAAGAATTATAAAACTCCGTCGTCTAACTGTTTTACTTTCATTTCTGACAGATGGTGTCAAACATGTAGAGTGTTTGACGACACTGATTTCTTTTCCAGCATGAACTGACTTTATAGAGTCCTCATACACAAAATTTGAAAATAGCAGCTTCAGTCGACAGTCCCGAAAAATATGAATGTTTGTGTATAAAGTTACTCCAACATCTATCCAATTTGTCCAATTTAAAACTGTAGGGGTATCGTAATACGAGTCATACCTGTAGCTGAAGTTTTCCAGGTTGGATATCAAAAGGAGTAAAGCTTACAGAGCCACTCGATCAGAGAATATATACTGCATTGCCAAACCACGAACCACATGCAGCCACAAAGATCAAAATATTATCGTTAATCTCCAAGAGATGCACGCCAAAATTCACCGCGTAGTGCGCGCGCGTCCGGCTCGATGAAATCAACCGGCCGGGTCCCAGCGGCCGATACCAATCGACAACCTTGTCCCCGGAAACTCCCACGAAGTCCACCGAAGCACCACAGCACCAACAAAACACCGAACTCTCAGTCCCAGTCCAGAGTCACACCCGAAGAACGGCAACAAAGCTCGGATCAAGAGTAGAACCGCCGACCCGTGCAGAACGCCCAAGTCCAAAGGCGCTGATCCACCGCAGAGACACAGCGCTTCTGCCAGGCCGCGGACAGACCCAGGTAAAGTTGGAGAGCTTTGAGATTAATTGCGTGGTTAATACAGTGTTTTAAATAAATTTAATATACTAAAATAAATCTAAGATTTGCTGAACATCTCTGCAAATTCGCCACTACCAAAGTGAGACTTAAAAATGCACAAGACGCCAAGATTACTTTAAAATAAAAAAGGACATAAAACGACAAGACATATCAGGCTGCCATCTTGGAAATATGCAAATGGAAAGCCAGTTTTCTTATGCCACTAAAACAAATTCCTTGTATGAGCAAGCATACTTGGCAATAAAGCTCTTTCTGATTCTGATTCTGATCTTAGTGCAGCTTTCGATACAGTGGATCATGGGATTCTCTTTGATCGTTTGAGTTGGTGGGTGGGCATTAGGGAGACTGCACAAAAGTGGTTCTCATCATTTTTACACGGTAGAACCTTTACGGTGGAAATTGGGAGCTCTATTTCCTCCTTTCATCCCATTGTCTCTGGGGTTCATCAAGGTTTGTGTCTTGGCCTTGTTTTGTTTTCCTTATGCTGCCTCTGGGATTAATCTTTCAAAAACATGGCGTGGTATACCACTGTTATGCAGATGATACAGAGTTGTATTTTCCTTTGAAATCTAATGACAACTTGGAATGGTCAGTTTTGCTTGGCTGCTTGCATGTAATAAAGCTGTGGATGTAATCAAGTTTCTTTCAGCTGAACGAGTCTAGATCTGAAGTGGTTATTTTAGGCCCATTGAAGTTAGCCAAACAAAAAAAAAAAAAAAAAAAAAAAAAATCTTAGATCAAATTAATTTATCTTTTGGATTGTGAGTTTCCAAGCCTTCAGTAAATTTTTACACATTAATATTGATTTTATTTTATTGCAGTTTGGTTAAGAATTTTATAAATTTAATGACTGATGTCTTTGTGGAATTGCTCAGTTTTAGATTGCTTATTAAAAATACTCGATTGCAATGTTGTGTTAATAATGCAACTTTGCATTTCACAATATCTGAAAATCTTTAGATGTCTAATAATATCTAATAATGTGACTATATTTCACAATTGAAATATAAATTTAACTTATTTCTTATGATTTGGACTTTATATCAAAGTTGCAACTTTATTTCTTATAATCGTGTCTCGTAATTATATTTAAGTATAATAACTTACATATTTGATTATTTAATTAAATATTTCAACTTAAATATTTAAACTTGATCTCACCTTCATTCATATATTTTTTGAAACAGAATTAGTCTTCAATAAGTGTTCTTTAAGGGGGTTGAATAATAAGGTCATAATTGTGTAAAATGGAAAATAATAAAGGTACATTTGTCTTTATAACACATTTGTGCATTTGTCTTCTATAGAGATAATATCTAATTAATTATATAGTTTAAAAGTTGTTTAAAAACAAAATGGCAAGCAAAATTATAATGACGTGTTAGTTCCATGTCTCAGGAATCATGAAAACAAGTTATTGAATGAAAATGTCTTCACATGCAAAGTCAAATTATGTGCTTTCCCAGCAAAGCAGCATTAGTCTTGTCATATTCCAGTTTATTTATTTGAAGGAGAATGTGTACAATTGCGGATTTACAAACTGGCATTAGGTGAAACAATTGAAAGCTATCTGAAAGCCAAGCAACATATCAATATCTAGACACAGCCCAGTGGGGCAATATATTGACAAGCCTTTGGTTAATGGGCTGTCTTTCCACATACAGATTTCAGTCGAGACAGATTTAGGTAAGACAATGACAGACTTTTCATTTCTAGGTTGCCTGTGGTGCATGTCAACTCAATATGGTGCAAATTATCAATTCTAAGTGATGATTATTGTCCAACAGCCCCAAGCTGCTTCAAAGTTACTGAGTCCCACTGACAAAATTACACAGTTAGAAAATTCTAAATTATTATTTCTTCCTCAAGCCACAACTGTAGTTTCTGTTTTGTTTTCAGAGTTATGTCTTTTGAAATACCTGGTGCTTGTCGCTTCTGAACCACAGCAATCACTGACCACAAAGTCAACATACAGGTTTTAAAAACAGACCACCATGACACAATTTAAAGGTGCTACTATACATTACCAGTCAAAAGTTTGGAAAACTTTCTTCAGATTCTTCAATACACCAAGGCTGCATTTGTTTAAATAGTAATATTGTGAAATATGATTATATTTTAAAAATAAAAAAATTCTATTTAAACACATTTCAAAATGTAATGTATTCCTGTGATGTCAAAGCTGAATTTTCAGTCATCAATTATTATTTGTAATCAGCTATTAATAATGGTTCTTAATATGTTGAACACAGTTTTTTTCTGCTTAATATTTAGGGATACTTTTTTTTTTTTTAAGGATGAATAGAAAGTTCAAAAGAACAGCATTTCCGTCATGACAACTCCCAGAGAGTTTAGCTTAGTAATATTCATGGAAATGTTAATGTGTTCTTGGTCTTGGTCTTGGTGGAATAGATCTGCTACACTGCTGCTGCAGCAGAGCAAGTACCGAAACTAGCTACTGCCAATACATACACAGACATGCTGCTGTCAGCGTGTAAATACTGCTGCTGCTGCACATATAACATATATGAAATAACCCCCATATATAACAAAATAAATGCAATTACCCCATAGCAGATCTATACAGAATAGATCTGCTACGCTGCTGCTCTGGCAGAGCAAATACCAAAAATTGCTACTGCCAATACATCTACAGACATGCTGCTGTGAACATGTAAGAAATACTGCTGCTGCAAATATAACATATATGAAATAAGCCCCCAACAAAGCAGGAGACCGCACACAGGATAGAACAAAAACACCCCCCCAAAATAGGCATATTTTATCACCAAGACATATGTGCTGGTGGTGCTCCACAGAGCCCTGTGAACCGCATGTATTATTATTCATGTGTGCCTGGGCTACCATGCCAACCGACTTAAACACTAGTTGCCTATTACTATGTGTGACTGGGCTACAATGCTGACCGACTTAACTCTAGTTAGAGCACTCACTATGTGTAGTTAAAAAATAGATATACGTTGCAAGCTGATGGGATAAGAAACCCCAGCAACCACCTGAAACAAAATATCATAATTTAAGGTCATGTCATTGACAAAACTTTCTCACTCATATTTGTATAGTAAGACATTAAGAGCGATACAAAGAGTGTGCTTCTGACACTACATGCAGCCGAAATCAACATTCAGCACAGCTAATGAATACATTCACCTTATAAAATAAATGAACGGTTACACTACTTGATAATATGGAGAACCCCAGTTAAAGTGTATACAGACAACATGAATGTTTATTTCAGCTAATCTGTTCTCTTGTTGCATGTCCTAACAGCAATTACATATGCTAGACTGTTTTTTGCTGCAGTTGTGGTGAAAACACAGTTGCGCAACCACTACTGTTTATATGCTTAGTAATATGAATGCAAGACTGTACATGATGCTTAGTTTCAAACTTGTTTATGGTTGCTCTTTCAGAAATGTATATGGCAGACCATGCAATATGCACAATGAAATGAGTAAATGAGCACTAATCTTAGATGTTGACTTCAGATGCTTTCTGGAGTGTACTGCAACTACAACAGCAAGCACTAGTCAGCTATTTGAATGTTAAGCAGCAAGTTCATTGGCTGCTGATTTGAAAAGAAACCAATCAGCTGTGCCTTTTGAATAATGATGAGATTCATTGTGTTAGATTGAGTTAGAACCTATTCAGTTTCACATTTCAGTTTCATGACATAACTTTGTATTTATTTAAAATGGTGAAAAATGCTGGGTTAAATACAACCAGGTACTGGTAAAATATGGACAAACCCAGCAACTGGGTTGTTTTGACCCAGTGGTTGGGTTAAACATTCAAACCAACTGTTGGGTCAAAACAACCCATTTGCTGGGTTTGTCCATATTTTACCCAGCACTGGGTAACCCAGCATTTTTTATATTGTATCTTTTGTAACATTATAAATGTCTATATTTTCTGAATAAAAGTATTAAGGTACCAAATGTCAGTCATGAGCTCTTTGAATGAAAGTCACTGCGAGTTTATACATACACACACACACACACACACACACACAAACACACACACATATATATATATATATATGTTACACACACACAAATGTTGCAAATACACACACACACACGCACACACACACTTGTGGTCAAAATTTTACATACACTTTGCAGTATCTGTAAAATATTAATTATTTTACCAAAAATAAGAGGGATCATACAAAATACATGTTATTTTTTATTTAGTACTGACGTGAATTAGATATTTCACATAAAATACTTTTACACATAGTCCACAACAGAAAATAATTGATTAATTTATACAACTTATCCCGTTCAAAAGTTTACGCTTAATTCTTAATACTGTGTTATTACCTGAATGATCCACTGCCGGACAACTGAGGGACTTACATGCGACTATTACAAAAGGTTCAAATGCTCACTGGTGCCCCAGAAGGAAACACTCATTATATAAATATAAAGATGAAGTTTACATCACTTCCTCTGTATTTATGTTTAATTTTCAAGTGCAACCTTAACTGGAAGAAAACAGAAATCAAATTCATAAAATGTCTGAATAATTAGTATATTACATAAGCGCTAACTACATGTACATCAATCAGGACCAGTGGCTTGTTTCGTACTTCAATCATCTTAACAACTAACATTTACTTGTATGTTTTGGCTGTTCCACACCACTGTGCCCTGACGTCTGATAGCGCAAATGAATGAATATTAATTACGGTTTGCTATTAATCACAACATGATCTGTCCTTGAACGCCACAGAGAGATGAGTCATTGGTTCTGTTTGAGGATGATGTAAGAGCATTACTAAATACCCAAGGCTGAACTGCAGTGGATCCCTGTGGCATTTGTATCCCCCCTCCAAAGAAAAAAAAAAAAAATAAAAAAAAAATAATAATAATTATAATAATAATAATAATAATAATAAAAATTCTATATATATATATATATATATAATATATATATATATATATATATATATATATTATTTATATAATAATTATATATAATTTATTTATATTATTTTAAACAAATAAGGACATTAGACGAGAGGACTTGTGGTTTCCTAAGGAAGGACTTGTGGTTCTAAGGGAAGATGTGTGTTTCTACCTATGCACAATTAAACGTTCAGCAGCAGAGGCAGCTCATTCATAAAAACATTTTATTTAAGCCTGTAAATATTTTGAAGATTCAGGATGTGCCCATTTGACAATAATTAACCCCCATATTCAATTTAATTCAATTCAAGTTTATTTGTATAGCGCGTTTTTACAATACAAATCATTGCAAAGCAACTTTACAGAAAATTAAGTTTCTACAATATTTAGTAGTAGCTTATCAGTTGGTGACTGTCAGTTCATGTGCATACGGCAAAAATGTTTAGAAAAATCAATAAAAGACGTAAACAAACAGAAAAATTACCACTATTAACAGCAATTATGCAATCAAACTTATAGCAAAGTGTGGTAGTTTCTGTATGTTGTCTCTGGGTTAGCATTATCTGAGGTCCTCTGAGGGGCTCTTCTCTTCCATCATCTCTTTTCAGGTGTTCTGGATCCAGACTGGAGCTTGTGTAAATCCTAGTTAGGCAAAACAGAAAAACAAATAGAGACATAATTAGCATAGCTGCTGTTCCAGCCATTTCCATATGCTATGGAAGTATACACACACACACACACACACACACACACACACACACACACACAGTGGAGGACAAAATTACAGAACAATCTATAAATATTTCATTTTTTTCTTAAAAATTTGAAGGAATAATAGCTGTGAGTATACCACTGTTATACTAACATGTCTGACAAAATAACCAAGTCATTTCAACAAAAATCTTTATTTTATGGAAAACAGTGATCAAAGTAACCACTATAGTACAAAAGAAGACTACAGCTAAAATTTTGGAGGGTTATAGCCAGTGGACGAATTGTAGAAAAAAATAAAATAAAATTAGGGGGGATGGTGTGGTCAATTTCTTTTTCAAGGGGGTGGGGGTGCTTGGTATTTGGGTCCTGTAGTTAATTTTACATAATGATTACATAATGTGTTTTATTTTTTAAAAAAGGTTTTTTATTTAATGAAATTATCCTTATTAAATGAACTATTATTCATAAGCTTTTTTTTTTTTTTCCTTCTTGGGCCTGAAATTTTGGTCAATATTGTAAGGAAATAAACAAAATTTTGCTAAATGTGCTTTTGTGCTGAAACCTTGGCTGGTTTAGGCCTGTCGTGGATAAATAAATGATAACAATAAAATCAGCAAGCCCCTGTTTTGATAAATGATTTATTGAATCATTCAAATCAAATGATTCATTCAAAACGGCTGATTCAATTAGAAACTTAACAAGCTTGCGTCCCAATGTGCATACTATCCATCCAAAATTCTATGTGATAGTAGTCATTTTCAATACTATTTATGCACAGATAGTATGCACATTGGGACGCAGGGAAAGTGCCCATCTGAATGGGTCGTTGAGTCACTGGCTCACTTGATTTGTTCAAAAACTGATTAATTCAAGGAACGAAACATCGTGTTACTATGCACTGTTTTAGAAAATTAATAGCACATTTGTGCTTGCGCATGTAGGCCTACTTATATTCAGAAAAGTACATTGCTTCTGGAATGAATATAAAAACATAAAAGCTCATACATGGGTATTTTTTTCTTTAATTGCTTGAATTATAAGGTTATTTTACCTGTATTCTAATAGGCTTCTATTGTAAGGCATATATTCTAATGCTTTTGACCTCTCAAGACGTGTTTTTGTTTGGTTTTTGCAAGGTTGATGACTCGATAATGTCAGCTCTCTTATCTCTTGTAAGGAGTGAAATTACTTCCTTATAAAATGAATTATTTGTGAAGCCAGACTTTCAGGAACTCTCGCAATGCAAATGCAGATGCACCAAAACAATGGGCTTTGATCTCCTCGTGGAGCCAAACAAACAGATAGGTAGATCTGGAAGAAAGACCATTTGTTCTTTGGTACCTTCACCCATCCTTCCCCCGAGGGCACATGGTCCAGGCAACTAAAAGTTGTGTGACGCTCACATAAAACATTTACTATATCTTCAGGATTCATGATTGTAAACTTTTCATGTTTGGTATCATTTCAAAGGTCTTTGTGCGATTGGTAAAATTGGTCTCAATTTCACAGTAGTCACTTGTATTATAAGAGAGATTTCGTGAAAACTTTTGTAGAAATGTGTTCTGCTGTGAAGGGGGTGTGTCCCCCTTTAGGGGTCTTTGAGAATCTTTATCTCCAGCCAGGTGTGACCCTGATGAGACCACGGGAATCAAGAGTCAAAAGGACTTTTATGTTTTTACAACTGATTTGAAGATTTCTTTGTTATCTGGTCTGAGTATTTAAGGGAAGTGACAAAACACTACTGCGCGATTCTGTTGCCAGAAAGCCCGTAGTGTGGAGTGTACTTAATATGCTCCATACTATGTATCTTCCTGAAGTCAGGTATACTATTATGTAATTGTGTTAAACACATTGTGCCTACAGAGCACACTGTATAGTTGTTTGTGCTACTACATGTACACATTGGCTAGTTAAGTTTATTCTCTAAAAACACCTGAGTGCTTTGCTATGCATTTTAGACCATGTGTCTTAAATTAGAATAACTGTTACATGTGTGACTATGTTAAATTTGTGTGCCTCCTGCATGGATCACTTGGCCGTTCCCAATATGGCTACAGTGTCTTTGTGCAGGAGCAAAGTTGCAACACAACTACAATGTGATTTACAATTGCACTATCCTTTCTAAATTGGCTTCTAACTATTTTCATTATGTAATTGGCATGATACAATTTTACCTGACTGATAATAAATTGTTATATTTGATTTATTCTGCATTATTCTTAATTCATTATTACTAGTAGATTAAAGCGAAGGTATTACCTCAAATCTGTGTTCAGGATAGTTCATACGAAAGGTTTAATAGATGGAGCATGGGGCAGATGAATTGAGTCCCATTTCGATTTCTGACTATCACTGTCTTAAATAAGTTGCAGTTTTCGTATATATATAAAAACTATGCTTTTTGTACGAGTAAGCAGGGCGCGACCGACTTAAAGGTAAATATTTACCCTGCAACCAATGTTTAAGATAAGAACTGACGAGATTGTGTTTGGGAAGAGCATTCAATCGGCCGAAATGTTACTTCTAAAGCGATACCGGGTCTGTAGTGAATGAATAATTGAAAGTATGGGATTTTCAGAATACTCAAATATCTAAATTAATAAACAATCGATATCTGTGATCAGCTTTTGATAGAAATATTGCCTAAATTTAATGATCACGTGAAATTGGAGTCAGATTAAACATGGCGCTAGACTAAAATTAAAAACTAAATCCTGATAAATTCAGAATCGCAAATAAAAGACCGAATACGCATTAAATTTTGACCAGGCCGCTGGATTCCGCTTTTTGGGCTGGCGGGTGGATCCTTACACTCTCAATCCCTCACAGTTACACGTACAGCACAATAACATTATGTCAGGGGAATGTTTTTTTAAATTCTAATGAAGGAAAATCATACATTTTCTGTTGAATTCTTTTTAATGAAATTCAAAAGTTGCCTTTGAACCATTTTGCGCAAAAATTTATAAAAACTTGCTTCCGCTTATGCGCAGCTTGTTACAGAACTGAGTTCTGATTGGCCAATCGCTGTTATTCATGAATTATCATAAGTAGATAATTGTAACCTTTAATTTGCATGAAAAGTTTAACATAAAACACATTATTAATCCAAAGGGGATGGTAAGGGGGTATGGTGGTTTTTACTGAGGGGATGGATTTTGTCATTTTTTTTCAACCAGGGGATGCCATCCTCCCCACATCCCCCCTCAATTTGAGCCCTGGTTACAGCTGTCAAATTTTTTTAGAAATTGTAGAGGCCCCTGCTTTCAATGACACATCTTGCGGCTGAAGGACATCACTAGTCTCTCACACTGTGCTAGTGTGATCTTGGTCCAGTCTTTTTCCACTCTCTTATAGTTTGGTAACTATAGTGGGTTTCTTATCTATAACTTTGTCAAGAAGGATTTTCCAGGGATTTTCAGTTTAGAACATGACTCTGGGCAAGCCATTTCATTGTTCTTAGCTTCAAGGAACTGCTTAATCTGTTTTGCAGTGTGACAGGGGGATTGTCTTACATGAAAATTGCAGGCTGATTGGGAGATGCTTGCAGGGAAGGAACTGCATGTTGCTGAAGGAGATTTCTGATAAACATTTGCATTCACCCGGCCATGTACTGTGGCCATGTACTGTAGCTGTATAAGAGGCCCTCCTGCAACTCCTGCTACAGAAAACATCCCCTGAACCATGACATTTTCTCCTCCACCTTTTACTGACTTTTCACGCACTCAGGGTTCAGCCTTCCCCAGTTTGAAGTTGAAAATAATTTTTCCCTTTTCACCCAAATAAATTATGCTTGCTCTCATCACTAGACCACACTACATGCTTCTCAGCCAAGGTGAGTCTAGCCTTTTGATTCTTTTTGCTGCTGAGAGGCTTCATTACTGAAGAGTAAAATTTCAGTCTGACTTCTCTTATACATGCTGAAACAGATTGATGCCCTGTTCATCGCTGAACTGGCGAGCAATTTAAGCTGCAGTGTTGAACCGATTACCCATTGAACATTGAGAGACTCCACATTATTCTGTCTTCTGGACGACCAGACTTTTTTGGGGGTACCTGCATTTAATTAGTGTCATTTTTAAAGCTGCAATATTCTTGAAATCGCAGATTTGGAATGACCAACTTCTCTTGCATTGGCTGAAAGGGTCATCCCTTAAGCCTTCATCTGGACCACCTCCTATTGCGAGGTTTGGTGATCTTAGAGCGGCCCGCCATCTTGCAATCTCAGTAAAAATTGGAGGAATGCTGCCAGTTAAATAGGGTTTCTAATATAATTAAGGAAATTAGCACCATGTGCCAGATTAACACCAATAACTTGGAAGTATCTGTAAGTGTACTCTAATTTTGATAAGAGTTATATTTCAAATATCTAAATATTTTATTAGTAACAAATTTTTGGTCTTTTTTTTAAAATTTGTATCCAAGATGCCAGCTGGCAGTAACCCACACAATAAATTATATACACTTTTGTGTGGATTCCTAAAATAAAGCAAAAAGTCTGCCAACAGAATAAATTAACATGTAAATGCAAATGTAAATGTAAAGCAATTTAAACAGAATACTGATCATACTCACACTCCCTGAAATGTTGACTTCATGTCCTCCTGGGAAGTACCTACTTACAATGTGATGAAGTGATTTTGGATGGGGAAATAATGGATGCACTGGGCAATTTCATATTTATTTCTCTCTTTTTCACTTGCCGATAGAGGCTGGCAGCTGTTTAGCACTGGGACAACAAAATTGAACATGCAGAATATGCGCATTATGTGAAGTGGTGCTTGTTTTTTTTTTAGTCACCAACATTTCTAACTTTTATTTAGTTTAACTTGAAGTACTAAAATAACTGAAACCAAATAACTAAAATCAAAACCTAAAACTTAAAGGAAGTAGTTCACTTCCAGAATGAAAATTCTGTCAAAACATTTACTCACCTTCCACTTGTTCTAATCCAGTATGAGTTTCTTTCTTCTTTTGAACACAAAAGAAGATATTTTGAAAAAAAAGAAAAAAAAAAAAAATAGTATCCAAACAGTTGATGGGCACCATTGACTACCATAGTAGGAAAAAAATATACACCATGGAGGTCAATGGTGCCCATCAACTGTTCGGATACCGAAATTTTTCAAAATGTCTTTTAAATATTGAAATCTTTTGAAATATCTTCATTCTGGAAGTGAAACGTATTCCTGTAATAAAAGCTATACAGCTAGACTTTTAGCATTCTGTTAAGCTTGGTTGGCGCCAGAAACACTGACAATACTCCATTGGAAACCAGTCATCAAAACAATACACAAAATGCATACAAAATATGTTAAATAAATAAATAAATAAATAAATAAATAAAACACTTATTTAAATCATGACCCAGAACAATTTCCTTTCCAGCTTGGCTTTTTTTTAAATTGCCACACCCCCAACTCCCCTCACTGCTAATTCTGACAATCTGATGTTCATGTGTGCTCATCATGTAATTACGCTCATTCCTGCCCTGACTTTTGAGGCAGCATAAGACCAAATGTTAATCACAGCTGCTTTCAATCAAGTATACAGCTGAACTCAAGAGGGAGTATGAAACGAGGTCCATGTGTGTAACTAATTTGACTCTGTGAGTTCATCTGAGAAGATGCCTTCGCATCTTAGTGTGGCAAGGGTTATCAGTGATGAGCATTACTGCCGCTATTAGTTGAAGTTTATTAGAGATTATGGCAATACTGACGATGACTCAAGCTCGCTCAAGCTAATTGTTGATACTCTAAAAGATGAAAAGTGACCACAAGGTCACTCTGGAACATTTCTGAGAAAATACCAAAGAACAGCTAGCGGGAATGTTTTGATGCAGACAAAAGCATTTGAATATCAGCTCGTTAATAGATGCAAGAGCTGACACAGCCTTGATTACAGCCGTGCAACTTTCAAAATGATGCAAAGTAGCAGAGGAAACCATATTTTTTTTTTATTCAACATTTGTGTAAAAATATTTATTTATAAAATATGTATTTATTTTTATTTAACTATTTACACACATTGTGTGTGTGTATATATATATATATATATATATATATACATATATATATATACACACACACACACACACAAGCTTGAAAAAGTGTTGGCCCCCTTCCTGATTTTTTTTTAATTTTTTTTTTTTTTGCTGCATGTTTGTCACACTTTAATGTTTCAGATCAAACTAATTTAAATATTAGTAAAAGATAACACAAGATGCAGTTTTTAAATGAAGGTTTTTATTATTAAGGGAAAACTAAATCCAAAACTACATGGCCCCATGTGAAAAAGTGTTTGCCAACTAAACCTTATAACTAGCTGGACCACCCTTAGCAGCAACAACTGCAATTAAGCGTTTGCGATAACTTGCAATGAGTCTGTTACAGCTCTGTGGAGGAATTTTAGTTCACTCATCTAAGCAGAATTGTTGTAATTCAGCCACATGGAGGGTTTTTCAAGCATGAACCCCCCCCCGCCTTTCTAAGGTCATGCCACAGCATCTCAATAGGATTCAGGTCAGGACTTTGACTAAGCCACTCCAAAGTCTTCATTTTGTTTTTCTTCAGCCATTCAGATGTGGACTTGCTGGTGAGTTTTGGATCATTGTCCTGCTGCAGAACCCAAGTTCGCTTCAGCTTGAGGTCATGAACAGATGGTCCCCCTTGGACATTCTCTGTTCAGGATTTTTTTGGTAAACAGCAGAATTCATGTTTCCATTTATCACAGCAAAGTCTTCCAGGTCCTGAAGCAGCAGAACAGCCCCAGACCATCACACTACCACCACCATGTTTAACTGTTGGTATGATGTTCTTTTTCTGAAATGCGGTGTTACTTTTACGCCAGATGTAATGGGACACACACCTTCCAAAAAGTTCAACTTTTGTTACGGCAGTCCACAGAGTATTTTCCCAAAAGTCTTGGGGATCATCAAGAAGTTTTTTGGCAAAACTGAGACGAGCCTTTGTTCTTTTTGCTCAGCGGTGGTTTTCGTCTTGGAACTCTGCCATGCAGACCATTTTTGCCCAGTCTCTTTCTTATGGTGGAGCCATGAACACTGATCTTAACTGAGGCAAGTGAGGCCTGCAGTTCTTTGGATGCTGTTGTGGGGTCTTTTGTGACCTCTTGGATGAGTCGTCGCTGTGCTCTTGGGGTAATTTTGGTTGGCCAGCCACTCCTGGGAAGGTTCTCCACTGTTCCATGTTTTTGCCATTTGTGAATAACGACTCTCACCATGTTTCGCTGGAGTCCCAAAGCTTTAGAAATGGCTTTATACCTTGTCCAGTCTGATAGATCTCAATTACTTTCTTTCTTATTTGTTTCTGAATTTCTTTGGATCTCGGCATGATGTCTAGTTTTTGAGAATATTTTGGTCTACTTCACTTTGTCAGGCAGGTCCTATTTAAGAGATTTCTTGATTGTGAACAGGTGTGTCAGTAATCAGGCCTGGGTGGGTGTGGCTAGAGAAATTGAACTCAGGTGTGATAAACCACAGTTTTAACAGGGTGGCAAACACTTTTTCACACAGGGCCATGTAATTTTGGATTTTGTTTTCCCTTAATAAAAAAAAAAAGCCTTCATTTAAAAACTGCATGTTGTGTTTATTTGTGTTATCTTTGACTAATATTTACATTTTTGATGATCTGTAACATCAAAGTGTGACAAACATGCAAAATACAAGAAATCAGGAAGGGGGCCATCCATTACTTTCTGTTTAAGCAGGAAGTCACTCTCAGACCAGGAAATACATGTCAGCTCTTCCTCACAATTTTACAGTGATGCTATTCAAAGTCATCCTGTTTTCTTTTCAAGTACATATTTAAAGTTTTTAACTTTAACATATCATTATGTAACATGCGTGTTCTACTGATTTGTGTACAAGTGTTATGATACTGAATTGGATCGTATTGACAGGGCTTAACGCTAAGGAAATTTTCTACTGGTTTGTGAATATATATATATATATATATATATATATATATATATATATATGATATATATATATATATATATATACATATATATGAATGGAGAATGAATGTGTGTGAAAGCAAGGATATATGTATGTGAAAGGAGAATGTATGTGTATATATGTGAAGTATGTGAAAGCAAGAATATATATGTGAAAGTGTGTGAGAGTGCCAGAATCAATAATGGCTTGTACGGCCCCTCATATATATATATATATATATATATATATATATATATATATATATATATAATATATAGTTCAATGCACTGATTTCATATTCAACTCCTACCTAAATGCCTCAGTATTTATTCAACTCCTACCTATATTATATACAGCATTATAGGTGGTTTTTAAACACGATATCAAATGAGTATTATGCAAAATTACTATTACGAAAGGTTTAGTCTGTGTATTGGATTCCGTTTTTAATGTGTAAACGATAGCATCCAATCTGTGAGTCTCAGTGTGTACATTCATAGCACCGTGTAATTGATAGTTGTTTAGGTGTCATATAACTGCAGGTGTCCTCGGTATGTCTTTAGTCAATGAATGATTACAAAAAGCTCCTTATTTACTCACTCACTCGCTAATGGCTCTCATGGTTTATACAGAACAACATGACCTCAAAATAATCTGGTTTCTCATTAGCAATCATGAGCTGAATGTGGGTTTGATGTCAGTGTAGGGAAGCTTTCATGTTTTTCTAATTTACTGGAATGGCAAATATAATGGTTATTTATCATACAACATGTAATGCATCAGAAAAAAAAGAGACTATTATTGTGATGTTATTGGACCCCTCTCTATCTTAGATTAATATGCTTGTGTTAAATAGTATGCAATAGTAAGAAAACTAGAAGTATTCTGAGATATTAAAAGTGAAAGTGAAGTGACCCATACTCTGAGTTTGTGCTCTGCATTTAACCCATCCAAGTGCACACACACAGTAGTTGAACGCACGCACACCATGAACACAAACCCGGAGCAGTGGGCAGCCAATAGAAAATCAGCAAATTACAAATTACCATAGCAAATTAGCCTTCAGGATGGCCTACAAATTGTCATCATGACTGAACAGATTCATTATAATTATTAAATAATAAATGTTATGTTACATAAATAATAGATTTGGAGTTGAAACATGCTCATGTGTCATTCATGATGACAAACTGACACATGGATTGACCACATGCTGTAAATGTGCATTGACTCAGGGCTGTTCGTCTTAATGTTTTCATCAAACATAACAGGAAGTTCTGGAATTTTCACACCCAGCGTCAGTCACAACTGCCGAGATGCATTATTTCCATTTCATTCATAATAGATGTCAAAATAAGAGCTACTGTGTTCCATTGCTTCAGCTGTACAGTAAACAAATCTGAATTCAAACAATCTTCTCCCAGTACCCTCTATCTGTACTTTTTATTTTTATTTTCCCCGATCTCTCTAACTAGATCTGGATCACTGGCAATTTAGCCAGCACTGTGGTCTATCACAATGCCTGAACGTTATTTGCAGAAGCCAAACAAAGCAATGCCCGATTATTTGGATTGACTGGAAGAGGCCGCTGAATTTTGATGTGATCTCGCAAGGAATCACTTTTATAATGCTCAGATTTTGAAGGATTCCACTGGTTTTCCCAAATTTAAGTAAGTGAATTGTGTCACTTACACAGCCCTCATTTTATTTGAAACAGATATCACTTTTCTGTGTTCCATGGAATCTGTGTTCCATTGCTCCTCTTATTTTCAAAAAGACTGCATGTATTTGATCAAAAATACAATAAAACCAAAATTTTTGTTGTCAAATGTTATTGCAATTTAAAACAGTTATTTTCTATAGGGCCTTTCGCACCACTTTATTTCTAGAACTAAATCTACAGTACTACACTACTGGGGAACGATTTGCGTGAACTATTTCCCAGTACCATTTAAAGGGTTGCATTCGCACCCACAGTGTGTACTAGAAAGTGACGTAAGCCGGTCAACAGCGACATCATTTTGTGCGTGGCATTCAACAACGGAAACAAAGAAGAACAACAGGACGATTGAGGATGCTGTCATCGGAGCTGTGTTTTTGTTGTGTCTCGCGGGTTTTACAATAATGGACATGGAATATCGACATATTTGAAAGCGATTGAAAGAATGGAAAGGAGAACTAAGAATCTCCAATGACAACTGACAGAGCTACATTTGCTACAAGTGCCTGCACTTCAGCGTCTGTCCATCCAGGTGGATGCTGCACACTGGTGGTGGTTGAGGAGATACCCCTTCTATGTAAAGCGCTTTGAGTGCCCAGAAAAGAGCTATATAAATGTAAGGAATTATTATTATTATTATTATTATTATTATTATTATTATTATTATTATTATTATTATTATTATTATTATTATTAATCTATCGCTGTTCATCATACTTGTGAAATAAGTTGACAGTGCCAATCAGTGTATACTTACGTCACGGGTAGTACCAGTTGTGCTGGTTAGACCCTGCTCCGGAGTAGGAGCTAATTTGGTTCTCGAAAAAGGCAGTCCGGTACTAAAATCGCACCCAATTTTAAATATGAAGTTGTACAGTGCATAAAGCATCTTGTGGGTTGTTTGTAAATAACAAACAGGGTTTTTGTTCTGAAAATACCATAACTGTTTAGTGAATTTGTCCATCAGTGAAGGAATATGGCACAAAACATTGTACACCTACATATGCACTCAAACAAACTTAATCAGCAGTCAGCCACTCATCTCTCTCATAAAGCTGGTGTTTATGAGATGTTTTCCTTTTAAGAACTTATTTTAGAGGACAAAGGGCAAAGAACAAGTTTAAATTCACTGGCCTCTGCCTGAGTTTCACTTTGAACTGGAGGTTTGGAGTATTTTCTGCCGAAAGACCCTATTTTCAAAGATAATTGAGTGGCTGGAGCCTCCCGCCGTGTGCTTCCAAATCTGTGGTGTGTGTGTGTGTGTTTCCCCTGTCAGGGTGATTTCTCTGAAGTTTGATGTCATTCATGCTATTCTCTAGTGTAAGCAGGGGAGCCAGGCTTTTTTTTTTTTTCTCCAGAATTTGTTTCTCTTCACATCAATTTATTTTTGGGTCCTGGACAGCTGTCGTATTGCAAAAATATTCAGATTTCAATTGAGCCTTGGCAATTTTCCTCTTGGGAACTGAAATGGACATGTTTTCAGAGCTACAGCATAAGTGGAGGAAGATGTTTTTTGCACATCCAGGAGCCTTGAATGCATAATTATATTGTAAGTTGTCCGCCACATGAATGTATATTACATGGCAATGTATATTACATGGCAATGTATTATAAAGCAATGACCGCTTGATATTTACCATATTGACAGCATGTGCAATGGTTTAGAATGACTGAATGCAGCCTGTTTTCCACTGGCAACAGTTAAAATAATAACAGTGTTTGTAGTGTTTGAAAAGGAGCAAGTATGAAAGCACCTCTCTAAAGCCAAGTACACTGTAAATCACTTCTCTTGCTCTTTCCCTCAAGCCTTGGCAAACAAAATATTTTATTCGTCCATCCATCAGCTGCTTCCTAAATTGAATTACTGAGGTAAAGCACAGACTGTTAAGAAGTCTGTTTGGCTATTTTTTTTTGCATGACTGGACTTACATAGTAATGGCTCATTGTCTCAAATTGACACAGTATCAGTCTGTGTTATAATTTTGTTTTATCTAAATTATACAAGCACTGTAAGGCCTGGAACCTTACTATATGCAAGCACTCAAGCACAGACACAAATGCCTGGCCGATGCATTACAAGAACGTTCCCGTTGTACACGCATAAAGCATGATTTTATGTTGCATTGGCAGTCACATGAAAAAAAATAAAAAAATAAAATAAAATAAAATAAAATAAAATAAAATAAAAAAAGTTATTTTATGTACCAAATAAATTTAGTTAATATGTTTACTTTTTGTACTTCATTAGAGGAATGCAAATTAGATTTGTGTGTACATTGACTAGTAATGCATTGCAGTAATAAGACTTAGGGAGTGATGTCTTTTAATATTCATAATTCTATGAAGTTCAAATTTTCCATTGTTATATGATAAATTCCTGTTTTTGTCTTTTGATATTGGGGTAAAATGGATACATTCTTGTTTGAATTTTACCTGTGCTTTTTGCTTTCATGTCCTTCCGCACATTAAAAATAGATCATGTTAGATGATGTCATGCGGATGTTTTTCATTTTGCTGAATCACAATATTTATTCTTATTTAATGCATTACTAATGCTTAAAAGTATTTTTACAAAACACCCTCAACAAGGGAACCACTCGAGCCCTTTGATTCGCCATCTCTTTAGCTTCATATGTATGCTCACCATGTCTGATCCAATGTGCAATATCTCATAGTCTCGAGGACATTAAAAGAAGCTGTTTGAATTTCATTTTTCTACTTAAAAGACTCCCTTGAGCATCAAAATAGTCATTTATGGTGACCTGCCAGGGCCTATGGCCTGAAATATGTAAAAAGGTCAGAGTGATCCTCCTGTTTTCTTGAATATTTGAAAAACTGATTTTGTGTGCATGATACACTAGCCGCTAACTAAGCCATAGTTTTCATGCATTGCATTTTGCATTGTTGCACAAATATAAATTCAGTAACATGTACTGCAAAACAAGATAAGATTGTATTTTGTTCCCCAATTATTCATTTGTAAATGCATCATCATAGTATGACATTTATTTTGCAGTAAAAGTGTTGAGGTAATAAAAATAAAAAAAAATAAAAAAAAATACATAAAAAAATAATAAAAAAAATACTATGCTCTCTTCATTTTTTTTTTTTCCACCAATAACATCATGACACCATATCCTGTGTGATTGATTGCTTAGCTGTGGACACATGACTGGCCAAAGATTTATGCATTAGGACCACCTGTTTCCACCACCACAAATGGTGTCTGCCGTCTGCAGATTCAAGAGTGGTCATTGAGGTCTTTATAAGGCCATATCCAACCCAATGTCATCTAAGCTTGATTTAATGCCACACATGCAAGCAAAGACTGCCCCCGCTGTCCACTGTGTCATTAGGGGTCGGATGAGGCCTATTGCGATTGATTAGAGGTGAAGCGTTGAAAATGTTCTGTCATGTGTTAATATGCCTCATGGTTATGCTTGGAAATCCACCCATAAGCATCTCTTGGAATTTTGTGTTGTGACCTTGCTTAAACTTAAATGTATGTTATTATATGCAAAATCAGATGAGATGTGGCAGCATAATTTTACTTCAATACCCAAGGCATCTCACAAGCCCACCAGAGTTCTTTGGCTATCACTAGTGAAAACAAGTGAGAAGTATAAACATACTTTGTGCCGCCACCCTTTGTAAGGCCCACAGAATCATGGAATGCATTTATAAAATAGAATTTACAGTATATATAATGCGAAATGTCACTGATTTGGGCAAAATTTGGATAAACAAATCAAATGTAGAGCTGTAAAAGTATGATGTGGACTAGTGTATGTGAACAAAACGCACAAAAGCCATTTAAGCCATTTTTTATTTATTTTTATTTTTATTTTTATTTTTATAAATTTTTTTGGGGGGGGTGAGGGAGGATTCATAGGGCCCTACTTTGCTAAGAAAATGGAAAAAAGTGTTCTGAATGTGAATGTGATATGAATCAGTAAAACATATATTCAAAATTTGTATTTTACACTCAGATCACCACGCAGGTTTGGAGTGGGGTCGGGACTAATGGCTTTGGAGGTGTGCTCTGGATTATTTTTTATTGCTGGAAGGTCCAAGCATGACACAGTCTTTAGCCTTCTCACAGTAGATGACAGCTTTTTAAAATCAAAAATCTCCTGCTATGTCATAGAGATGGCAATGTGTCCCTATTTCATAGATATGGCATGTGTCCAGGGCCTTTAGAAGAAAAACACCCTCACAGCATCTCACATCCTCCCCCATACTTCACAGGTTCTGTGTGACCTTGTCTGTTTTCATGCTCCCACCATTGGTGCTTGGTGCCAGAAAGCTCAATAGTGTGTCTTGTCTTGTAGTGCCCAGCTCCAACCATAATTTGATTCACAAATTCTGGAACATACACTTGGATTTTGACAATGGCATAATGTACAATATGACATTCGAATTGTGTGTCTTATGAGTTTATATTGAAATCTCCTAACTCTGACAAATCTGTGCACAATCTTTGCATGGTTTATTTTATCTTATGTCATATTATATAATATTATTTGTGTTTTCCAAGAATTTTACCAATAATTCTGAAATGCTTCTGAATCATCATGCATTTTATTTGTATTTTATATTTTATAAAAATTTACCAATATATTTTTTACAAGGCCATAGTCCAGCCAAATACAATTGATTGATTGATTGATTTATATTTTCTTTGATTAATTTATAGATTTTTATTTTCTGACATACAAATAATTCTGAAGGACATTTACATTTAGTCATTTAGCAGACGTTTCTATAAAAACTAACAACAAACTAGGACAATGGAAGCAATCAAAATCAACAAGAGAGCAATGGTATGCAAGTGCTATAACAAGTCTCAGTTAGCTTATTTCATTAGTAATGTGATTTGACCATGTACTGAAACAGAGCACAATGGTGGTATAATAAGCTTCACAGGGAGCTTACACACACACACACACACACACACACACACACACATATAATATAAATTGGGGAAGAACTGGTCATTTGTGTCCACAATCTTGGTTTTACAACAATGTCTGCAGTCTAATCGAAGATTGAACCGGAGAGGTGTCTAAAAGTTGAATGTAGGTAGCCAATGACAACTTGAAGGTTTAGTGCAGTTTTTGTTGTACATTACAAAAGTGCAAAGAACTGGGGAGTTTTAAGTCTCAGATTTTATTAGTGATGTTTGCTAAGGCTCATACATAGGATTAGGGATGTATTCAAACCCCTAACTCTAATTACTTTGCTATAGTGGCACACCATACTTGGGTTATGAATTTCAGTCTGATCGATTCTGGAATACAGCAATGCTCAATATTCAGTAAGCATAGTTATAAGTGTTTAAAAGTGTTCACATAGTTGTGTAGAGTAGGCTATGTTCAGAGTCTACAGTAAGTGTCAATTTACTAAAAGACAGAATGTTTGTGTGAATCTCACTCTGCTGTATAGCACCATGAAAGATAATAAAATGCTGAGAGGAAATTAAGCTTTTTTTGGTGGAATGCTGCAATTACATATAGTTTACTCCAATTCTTATTAACATAATGCATCCAAATTTTATTATTTCATTTCTATTTACTTATTTTTACTTATTTTATTTCATTTAGTTTACCTATTTTATTTATGTTTCTTATTTTTTTTAGTTTTTTTTTTTTTAGTTATTTATTTATTTATTACTAATTTTCTTTTACTTCTTTTGCATTACAGAACTAAATGCACTGTTGCATGTTGGCGGTTTTGCAAGGGCAAGTAACACTCACATTTTCTTTAAAGCAATCTCGTTAATTTACACTGGACCTACATTCCAGTAGCGTGTATCTAGATATCTGCTAAACAGTTTTAACCTCTTTGCAGAGACAAAATACTAAGAGTGTAGGGTCATTAAATTTAAAAGCATGCTGTTCGATACCCTTCCTAATGTGTACTCTAAATGATTTCTAATTCTATACCACAATCGTTAGTAGAAATGACTGCTGTTCTGAGTGGAGTTGTGCCAGCAAGAGTGGCTATGGCCCGTTCTTTAGCCCAAGACTTGCCTCAATCATCTGCTTGATGAGGGCCAGACAAAAGCTAATGAATGCTGAATGTCTGTTTGTTGACAATCCATTTGGCTTTTTAATTAAACTTTTAACTGTCCATTGGGCTCTCTCCCCCAGATGCCTTGGCTTCACTTCTCAATGGATCTTACAGCCTTGAAGGAAGAAAAGGAAACGATAGGCTTATTATTGCTATTTTATCAATCAGTATGTGTCAAGAAATTGAACCAGAATCATATCCAAACGCTGACCTCCCTGCGCCCCAGACCACCTGTTTAATATCATCTTTCATTTTCATTTTCTAACATTTGTATTGTTTACATTGTTACTCATTAAAAAGGATAAGCACATAAGGTGGATGGTAATGTCTGCTCTGAGGGTTCGGGGGGGGGATAAATTAAAAGCTAGTAGAGAGAAACAGTCGCGTTCTGGATATATAAATCCCATTCATTTTCTCCATAGGAAAACTGATTTTTGTGATAACATTTCACGACAGACCTTCTGTGAGCTCTGAGGTTGTTATGATATTTGCTTCTGAAGAAGCCGCAAACCAATGTGATTTCATCTTAATTTTCAAAAAAATAAACTTAATTGCCAAAATGGTTCGTGAAAAAGAACTGGTACCAGATACCCCAGAGAGGAGTGAGGTGTGCTCTACAATGAGGATTGAGTAAAAATTCAAAATCCAAGATTAACATCTTAAGTGGAAATGTTTTCTGGAACATCTGGTTCACTTTAAGAAAAACTGTCAATGTATGGCCTCTGCATTTTCTGTAGCCTCCGGGTTTCCCTTAACAGCATCAAAACTGTTTGTTCTTTAAATAAACCTTGGATAGCTTAGCATATATTGACACACTTTTGAAATAAAACCAAGAAGGCAGAATAATAAAATTTGCACTGACGTGTGCAAATGGTTTCTCCAGGAATATCTGCCATGTAAACAGCTACATTCCTAATGACCTGAGGCTTTTATCGATCTCTTTCTAGTTCTTTCATGTTTAGACCTTCACACAGCATGTATCTAAGAGCTGTGGCCCTGTGAGAACATTGTGTTAAAAGTTTATCCTGCATAAATACAGGTACTTCTCAATAAATTAGAATGTTGTTGAAAAGTTCATTTATTTAAGTAATTCAACTCAAATTGTGAAACTCGTGTATTAAATAAATTCAGTACACACAGACTGAAGTAGTTTAAGTATTTGGTTCTTTTAAAGCTGCAGTCGGTAACTTTTGAGGCTCGCGTCTGGCGGAAGAACATTGTAGCCGGAGCTACTTCTCTCTGTTTATATCTATGGCGAGTCACACAGGTACTGTGCTACTCTGCAGTGTTGCCGACCCCAACCAGACTAAAACAGTCCGAATATAAACACTTATTATAGGTGTACCGTAGTGATTCAGGATAAGACAAAAACACAGTTTGGAAAATGGATTCATGATGTACTCGCTCGTTATATATTTTTTACATTTTCAACACAAAACAACACTGTGGCACAGCCCTGCACTGATTGGACCAGAAGAGCTGGGAGCGGTGTGGATTTTGTTTTGTAGCCGGAGCTACTTCTCTCCAATATAATGTTCTTCCGCCAGACGCAAGCCCCAAAAGTTACCGACTGCAGCTTTAATTGTGATGATTTTGGCTCACATTTAACAAAAACCCTCCAATTCAGTATCTCAACAAATCAGAATACTTCATAAGACCATAAAAAAAAAAAAAAAAAAACCTTTTTAGCTTCTGGAAAGTATGTTAATTTTCTGTTCATGTACTCAATACTTGGTTGGGGCTTCTTTCGCTTTAATTACTGCCTCAATTCGGCATGACATGGAGGTGATAAGTTTATGGTACTGCTGAGGTGGTATGGAAGCCCAGGTTTCTTTGTCAGTGGCCTTCAGCTCATCTGCATTTTTTGGTCTCTTGTTTCTCATTTTCCTCTTGACAATAACCCACAGATTATCTATGGGGTTCAGGTCTGGTGAGTTTGCTGGCCAGTCAAGTACACCAACACCATGGTCATTTAACCAACTTTTGGTGCTTTTGGAAGTGTGGGCAGGTGTCAAATCCTGCTGGAAAATGAAATCAGCATCTTCAAAAAGCTTGGCAGCAGAAGGAAGCATGAAGTGCTCCAAAATCTCTTATTAAATGGGATGCAGTGACTTTGGTTTTCAAAAAACACGATGGACCAACACCAGCAGATGACATTGCACCCCAAATCATCACAGACTGTGGAAACTTAACTCTGGACTTCAAGCTACTTGGGCTATGAGCTTCTCCACCCTTCCTCCAGACTCTAGGACCTTGGTTTTCCAAATGAAATACAAAACTTGCTCTCATCTGAAAAGAGGACTTTGGACCACTGGGCAACAGTCCAGTTCTTCTTCTCCTTAGCCCAGGTAAGACGCCTTTGACATTGTCTGTGGTTCAGGAGTGGCTTAACAAGAGGAATATGACAACTGTA